>NC_072403.2:107183571-107487500 GCF_028858775.2 Pan troglodytes
ACCTCAATAAATACATGTTTAAAAGAGTGCATGTGTGTATGTGTATGTGTATGTGTGTGTGTTTAAAACTGGAAAGATTTTTTATTCCTGATATATTCTGTTTTCTTTGTAAAGTAAGCATCTAATTCATCCAAAGCAAGCCAGTGCTTATGTTAAAGTAGGAGGCTCAAGGAGAAAATGAAAATATTGAAGTAGCCTTTGAATAATTGGAAAAAAGATTTATTAGGTAAATGGTATGTTCAGTGGCACTTATACTCCAATTGCAGGAGGTTGAAGTCATTCATTCATTTATCTCTAAGTAACTGGAATGCCATATTTTACTATTTTCAATAGAAAGCCTACTGTAGAATTAATGAATGTCTGTGAAAATATTATAGTTGATCTAATGTTGAAGTTTGGTTAAAGATTTGGCAAAGGCAATTGAGTGTGGAGAAAAGGGAGTCTATGAAATGCATATTAAAAACTAGGTTTAGCGGGAAAACATAAAATAAGGCTCAGATTATTTAATAATTAAAGAAGGACAAGTCAAGGGACTGGGAAGTTTTAATGAGGTCAAAGTGCACGTGTTAAAAGTGTCAGGGATGAGAACCCTGGAAGAAAGAGGTGACGGACAAAGAGTTGGCAGTTGAATTTAAGATTTCAAAGTGGAACACTTCCCACTGATGTCAAGATTCTTAGTGGCTTTGGCAGGCATTGCTGAAATGCAGTAATTATAAAGTTCATAACAATCAAGAAAGTCAATGAAGTTTGATGCCAGCCCATTATATTTTTTGTAAATTTGAACATTAAACTTACTAAGCATAGGACTTGCGTGTATGTATTTTAAATGCCAAAGGTAACGCTGATAGTAAAACACCTGATTCTACAATCCTATTCTTTATACCTAAACTCTCTGTAATCTTTCACTTACATCCTTTGATCAGACTAATCAAGCTTAACTGGACAGCTAAATTAATAATTATTTTGATAATTAAAGAGTCTGAAAACTTTTTTAATATATTAAGCTTCAGATATTAATGAATCCTAGGTGAGAAGGAAAATATTTAGAATAGAATAAATCATTATTCAAGAATATCTATAATAAGTCTTATCAATTATTTAAAATATCTTAAAACCACTTAGACTCCATTTTTACCTATAAATTCTGGAATATTTAACATATATACCAATTTTTATATATATATATATCATTTACTTTTACTGTCGTCAAATCAAAACATTAGTTTTAACTCATATATAATCGTATTTTACACAAGTTAAAAATAGCCATAAGTTAAAAACAGAAAAACATTTAGTTTCATAAAGTAAGCTCAGTTCTGTGCCTCTCTATTAGTGAAAAGATAATACACAGAGGAAGCTTTACCATAAGAGGTCCTTTGGGCTCCATTCTGAGATATTCTGTTGAACTGGAAAAAAGAAACTGGTTTTTCTGTGTTTCTAGTTGTAACCTCACTTAGGTAGCCTCAAGAGATTTACCAAACTCTCTGGCAGCCAGTGTTTTAGTGGTTCTGGTGTATTTGGATATTTTTGGTAATATTAAACAGCATTTGGATAGCCTTTAAATACTTTTGAAATAATATTATGCTCCATAGCAGTGCATTTCTTCTTTTTCAGTATTTGTAAACTGTAGCTTGTGCTAATGTATTATTATTATCATTATTATTATTGAGACAGAATTTTGCTCTTGTTGCCCAGGCTGGAGTGCAATGGCGCCACCTCGGCTCACTAAAACCTCCGCCTCCTGGGTTCATGCCATCCTCCTGCCTCAGCCTCCCTTGTAGCTGGGATTACAGGTGCCCGCCGCCATGACCAGCTAATTTTTTTGTATTTTCAGTAGAGATGGCATTTCACTATGTTGGCCAGGCAGGTCTTGAACTCCTGACCTCAGGCAATCCACCCTCCCCAGCCTCCCAAAGTACTGAGATTACAGGCGTAAGCCACTGTGCCCGGCTCATACTAACATATTTTTACATAACTTTTATTTCACAAGACAATAAAACCAGCCTTTCTTATTGTGCCTTTTCCCCTTCATTTAATATATACCATGTTTCTGCTGGTCATCTTGATGTAACATTCATTCTAATTTTTTCCTCACTCAATCATGTTACTATTTGCACGTTAAACTTATATGAGCATCCTAGTTATTCATATGTATTCATTCTCACTTTCTTACTCTTTCACAGACTGTCTTTCCCTTATGCCTTTTACTACAGGTACTTAAACTTTTCGTGATTTTGCCCTTATTTTGGTTACTCCTACCACATCTCAAAGCACCCAAAACAACATCAACAATTGACTTAAATATTAATTTCTTATTATTTTTTAAATAACTAACTGGGTTGACTCAATTTTTTGCTTCACATGGTTTTGGCTAGGGGCACTAGGAACGCTGGAGAGTCCAAAATGGGCTTACTCACTTGGATGGAGTTTGGTGTTGACTGTGGGATAGAAGCTCAGCTAGGGCTACTGTCTATGTCCTCATTTATACTCAGATTAAATAGAAGGAAAAATATACCTGACTTATGTAAAGGGAAACATCATGTTCAGAAACAGCATATAGAATGGGAGATTGTTGCAGTCACCTCTGGGAACACAGTTTACCAGGATCTACTTAATCAGTGTGGCTAGCAGAATTCTAAGATCATTCTCAAAATTCTGTCCCCTAGGCATACAAACCCTGAACAATCTCCTCTCCTTGTGTGTGGCTGGGAACTGTGTAGAAGATAGGGTAGTAACTCCCCTGATTAGGTCACATCGTAAGGCACAGGTAATATGATAGTCATTTTTGTGATTATGTTGTGTTTGTGATTCCATCAAAGTTGAATAGAGGGAGATTCTCTTGCTGACATTAAAGAAGTAATCTATGATGTTGTGAGAGGCCACATGGCTACGACCAAAGGGCAGCCTCTAGAAGCTGAAAGTAGCCCCAGTTTGAGACACAGCAAGGAAATGGGAACCTCAGTCCTACAACTGCAAGAAACTGAACTCTAATAACAAAATGGATGACCTTGGAAAATGATCCCTAGCCTCAGATGAGATTGTAGTCCTGACCAAAACCTTAATTTTAGCCAGGTGAGAACCTGAGCAGACAGCCCAATTACCCACACAGAACCTGATCCATAAAAATGGTGAAATTTAAAAATTCATGTTTTTATGTTGTTAAGTTTGTAATAAATTGTTACATAGCCATAGAAAGCTAATACAATAATGGAAGAGAAATGATTAATTTCTTTAATTTTCAGATTCAAGTACACATCTTCAAATAACAAACTTTAGTATTTCATCAATTCTCATCCTGAACTTGAGGGTTCTCTTTTTCTAAGTCTTCACCATTTGCTTTCATCTCACCAGAATATAACTCCATAAATGCTAAGCACATTCTACTCCTCACTCATGTTATGTCTCTCCTTTTCATATTTTGCTATTACATTAAATAATATCCTCAAAAATATTGTATTGGCTTGGTTTTGTTGCAGCTTGACCTCTTTTCTCATCAAGAAGGATAGATATTTTCTACCACATATGTTTATGAATATTGTGAAATCGAATGGTTATACTTTTTTCTTCATTGCCACTTGCAAACTGTTATACATCCAGGCTTTAGTAAAAGTACTATCTCTTAAGAGATTCTTACATTCTCAGCCAAGTAACTTTCTGCCCCTCTGCATTGCCAGCATCAATTATTTTGTGTCACTGCTCTTAACATTTTAAAATTTGGTTCACACTTCATTCTAACCCTACCAAAATTCTGTGTGATGTGTCTATCCAACACATTTGCTTCATAATTTCTTCATGTACTCAGCTCCAGATACCTTCACCTCTGCAAACGTTCATTTCCATGACCACCCCCTGGATTTGCATACTTCTCAATTCATTCAAAATTTCAAATATATTTACTTTTTACTTCAACCCCACTCTGTTTTCCACTAAACGAGATATAATCTTGTTGCGCTGACATTGCTAAGGGATTGCCTAGGTCTAGGTCCAAGAGGGCTCACCATGTTTGCATTCCAGCCAGGGAGAAAAGTGGAATGGAAGTGAGACCAGTCCCTTTCTTGAAAGAAATTCTATTTTTCTTTACCATTTTAGTTGTGCTCTTGAAAGAACACAGCACAGTCAGTGCAATTGTATTACCACATTGCATTGATTGACTATGGCCCCAGCAGCTCTAAAGGAGTAAATTTTGAGTGGCTATGTATCCAGCTAAAATGTTGGGATTGCCTTACCAAGGGAAGGAAGATGTTAGGTAACATTTTTAGTGTGCTCCAGATGGTAATCAAAGGAGTGTTCCTACGGTTTCAGGGACTCTAGGGGCATTATTATCTGTTTTCATGCAATACAATTCAGCAGGTAATAAATAAACTGAATTGGTAGCATTTGATTTACATTACATTTTATATTTAAAATTGAGACTCATGATTTAACAAATATGTATAGAGCTAATGGAAGGAATGTTATAAGTTCATACTGCTTCAGTAATCCCAGGAGTTAAAGTCATGACAGTGAGTGAATAGAGGCTTAAACTGCTGCTGTTTTCAGCCTTAGCAGGTGTCTATAATTCTCCAGCTTGCCATAATCAGAGGAACAAGTAATTTAGAGTCAGATAAATCTAAATGCTAATGATCATCACAGCTCTACTACATATTTAGTTATTTAGCCTCTTTGAATTTATTTTCCTCATCTGTAAAATAGAGATAATTGTCATTTCAAAGTTGTTAAGAAGATTAGAGATAAACATGTAAAAAGCCCATTGGTGTCTGGCACAGAGAAGAAACCATAAATGATTAACATTATCATTAGTATTTTATGTGCTGCCCCTGTCTTTGCACATAAATTGTTATCATCTCTTCCACTGCTTTATATCTGCCAACCTACTCTTTGCCAGGACCTTCAAAAGTTCAGTCAATCTTAATTTTAATAACCCAAAATCATTTAGAAATACACTAGACTTTCTGCCTATATTGTGGTAAGGCAAAGCATCAAATTCACTTAACTAGCACAAATGGGTGTCTAATGTTTTTTTCCTGATACCCTGATACTTTATTCACCCGATCCACTACTAAACATCCCTCTCAAAAAAACTCTTGACTTTCTCCTGTCCATTTCCCATTCACAGCCCTATAAATCTCAGTAGATGACCTTACCTCCTACATTAGAAAGGACAACACCAAAATTAAATACGAATTTTCACACATATTCTTGTCCACTCCTCAAAATCTGTTTCCTAACATTCTTTCTAGGATCAATCAAAAAAAAACAATTACCACCACCACCACTAAAATAAAAAATTTCCTACCCTGAAGGCCAATCCCTGCACACACACTCTTAATCCTATTTTTCTTCACCATTTTTTAAGTTATGAATTTATTTTTAAGTGCCTACAGTAAACAAAGTGAAGACAAATTATGAAAAGAACCTAGACTCTGCCCTTGAAGATCTTCCAAAAATCAGAAAGGAAGGGGAAGTGTAAAATGATGGGATGAACACAAACACTCACTCATAAGTGCAAATAATAACAACAAATAATTACATACAACCCTCCCTCCTTACCAAGAGGTGGGTGACTTATCTATTCTGAGAAACATGAAGTATTCTGAGAAAGTTATAACTTGTTTAGAGGCATATCCTACAGAGAGAAATAAATAGCAGAACCCAATGCTTAAATGTGTTTTTTCTCTTACTAATGGAGGCTACTTTTAAGAAATATCAGCCTTTACATTTTAGTGAAAACGTATTCTGGCGTTAAGAATTCCAAGCCTCTCAAATGTATGAAGGTTACATTCAACAGAATTATTAACAACAATAAGAGTTTTAAATATATGATAGAACAAAAAGAAATGAAGTACTGTAATTTTATAAAATTACAAAACAACAACAGAGTTAAACTCAGAAAATAACTGACAAGCCAGATTTTCTTTAATAATAAATCTTCTATGATGTAATTGCATAAGTAAAGTATACCCCCAAACAAAGAGGCAAATTGATTTTAAAGGTCATAATGATGCTTTGCATTTTTATCTTATACTAGAAAAAATGTAAGATTGATGATGTGTCCTGATATTCTATTAATCATAGACAAATAAAAAATACACATTGCTATTTATCAAGTAACAAGACATTAACCTGAGCAAGTTTATGGTTGTTTTATTTGAGACGGCATTTAAGATTTACAAAATCTGAAACATACCTTTAATGATTATTTTTTACTATGAGAAAGAGTAGTGAAAATGGAAAACTTTGGCAAGATTTCACCAAGGTTTAGTACATTAAAATATTAGCAAATTGAGTAACTTCAGAAAATTAAAATCATCTGTGTCTGTACATTTATTTCTCTAACAAGTTTTTCAGCATGTAATTTCTTTGTGTGTATTGAAAAAATAGTTGGATCTCATTCACCTGATATGGAAACTGAAAATCCATGAATATTGTTTTACCCATTATTTTCCCCCATTATATTAATTCTACTAATGAGGTCAGAGTTGACATTTTAAATTAAATGAGGCTATTAGTGACAGTAGTATTTTGGTATATATTCACTTTGTGTATTTTTATGAAGTAAATCTTTTAAAAAATACGCACTTATTTTACATCAAGCTTCAAACCAATTCACAATTCTGTGACTCTGCAATGCACTGGAAGCCTTCTTTTGTCACCCAGAGGCTTTTTTAAATGTGTGTGTGTGTGTGGTGTGTGTATCTGTGTATGTAAAGCCTTAAGAAAAACATCACAAATGCAAATGCAATAATTAATATCCTTTTGCGTGAATGGTGACTAATATGTTTCCAGAATGATGGATAGATGAAAGAGCAAAGAGAACATAGATACTTGGATAATTAGTCAATTTGTCCAAACTAGATTTTCCTACTCATAAGCTCCAAATTTTTTTTCTTCCGTACATTAGTTACTGGTGAGTAGCAATTACAAAATAAATTGTACCTAGACATTTGCCAGGTTTATGATTTTCCACTAAATATACACATATATACACAATACACATACACACATATAAACATATATACCAACAAAAATATATATATACATTATATATATACATATTTGTATGTATACACATACATATTTACTGTTTTCAAGAAAAGCAAAACTTTGACTAACCAAGCCAAGCACTTTCCATATCTTGCAAGATGCATCTTCAGGTCAGATGCCATTCTGAACCTTTGGCAGCTCTGTGCCCCCTCAGAGCAATGGACACTATTATTATAGCACCATGTGCCAACTGTAACACAATCTAAATATAACCACTTGTGGCATTGTTCATCCCTCATCATGAGTTGCTTTTTGTTGTTGTTTTGTTTTTGTTTTTGTTTTGTTTTGTTTTTGAGACAGAGTCTTGCACTGTTACCTAGGCTGGAGTGCAGTGGTATGATCATAGCTTACTACGGCCTCAATCTTCCAGGCTCAATTGATCCTCCCACCTCAGCCTCCCAAAGTGCTGCAATTAAAGGCATGAGCCACCACATCTGTCCTGACTATGGGTTCTGTGTTACCCCAAGATCTCTGAGCCTAGATCAGTGCCTAGCATAAGGTAATTTCTTAATATATTTGAATGAATAACCAAGCTATGCTCCAAATCTGAGGTGTAACAGGGAGGAGATTGAATTAAAAATAAGTACAAAGAAAACTGTCAGAATTCAAGGAATATAGAGAAGCCAGACATTAACACAAATTATTTTTTTCAAACTGGGGAAAGTTTTACAAGTAAGCACACATATAGAAGATAGAGGTCAAGAAAGTCAATGTGCCAAAATTATGGCAGAAATAGAAATTATAAACAAAAAACAAGCATTATAACAAACATTTTAATACTCTTCCTGCTGAAAAAGTATCCATAGACCAAATTTTAAGAGGATAGAGAGCATAGTTTACTTCTATGCAATAACTCTTCAACTTTGAAAATTATTATTTCAGCAAGTTTATACCCAAGTAAGAAAAATAAAATGGTCCAATATGTGTTAGTCAGTATACACATATCATCACAATGGGAAAAACTCAAAACACAATAGCTACAGCATGACTTATATGTGACTTCAAAATGTACAAGCAACTCAATATTTGCCTAGGTGTTCAATCAGGAAGGCACGGTCTGCCTTGTACAGGGAAGACGTCAGAATACGTTACAAGCATACCATAGTGTATTCGCTGCAGAACACATGGCTAAATGTGTCTCCATCCTTATCTTCAAGGCCTAACCTTCGATGACACAGAAATTCTCGGAAGAAAGGACAGCAAACTTTCTCCAGTGTTTGGATTGAATCTCTTTGGGTTAAACTATTATTCAAAGAAGCAAAAATATAGTCCATTCTCTGAAAAGGCACACCAATTTGTAACTGATCTGGAAGATTTCCACTGATAAAATATATGCTTCAGTTATATATTTTAGGCAAAACCAGAGAATTTTAGCGATAATCCTGATATCTTTACACAGTTCTCTACCTTCATACCATATCTGATATCTGGAATAATGAAGGGAGAACCAAGGACAACCACTCAGAGTAGGGGGTCTCTGAGTTTAGGCAAGAAGGAACTCTTTCACCAAAATACTCATCATGCAGTGATGTCTGTATTAGTAGGGATAGGCTAGGTTATGCTGAGATAATGGATAACTCTGAAGCCAATATGGCATAAAATAATTAATGTTTATGTGTACATATGTACATCACGGCTTGCCTAGGGATTTTTCTCAATGACCTAAGCTTGATGATGTATCCAACATCTAAAGCATTGCTTGATGCTATGGTAGATAAACGTATATGGTGAATTGCACATGGGCTTTCAAAGGCTTCTGTCTACAAGTGAGACATATCACTTTCATTAACATTTATTAACTGAAGTCAGTTACATGACCATACCTTACTTCAGGAGGGGCCAGGAGGTGCATTCTTACCAGCTGCTTAGATAAAGAATGGGAACACTGGTAAATATTCCAAAAGTTATCACAGTTTATAATTGTAAATAACATCTTTTCAATTCTCTTTTAGATTTTAGGGAACTGAAAAGCAACCTAAATATTACTTAAAGGTTAAGAGAAGCAATGATTTTACACGCTGCACTTTAATAAGCAAAGATCATAAGACCTCACCTGAAGCTGAGAGCATAAATTTTCCCACTATTGATGATACATTTTTGAAGTGTTGATGTTATTTATTCATTCCAGAAATATAATTTGAAATCTCTTAGATAGTAGTTTTGAAAACTACTATTACAGATGAAATGGTTAACTAAATATTGAAAAACTATTTTTAAAATAATAAAACATTATTTAATTTAAATATCACTTCTTTATCTTAAGACTCTTTTCATTCATGTAAAAAAGTATTTAAAAGCAAAACCAACATAGAAAACTTGTTTTCAAATATTGTTCTTGGTTCCTAACAAATTATCAGTAATCTTCTTGCCAAATCCATTTGTCTATTTTCAGTTTTTATGCTATTATCTGTAATAGACCTTCTTGACCATTATTCTTTCTGTAACTCTCCACCCTTGGCTTTCATTGGCATGGTTACTTGTGTTTTTCCTTGTGCCTCTGGGTTGGTTCTTCTAAGACTCCTGTTCAGGTGCCTCCTTTTTGTCCCTGTTTCTCAACATTGGCATCAACCCAGCACCATCCACTGTCCTCTTTCTTTTAACTGTCTTACTGTTGATGGCACGACGGAATGATGGACGGATGGCAACCTCCATCCTTCTAGTTTCATATATGTAACCAACATCTGATGATGGGCCCCAAATCTAGTTTTTCAATTCTGAGACATCTCTTTACATTCAGATTCATATTATCAGTTGATTGCTGGATAGCATTTTATAAACAAACCTCAAGAATGTAACATTAAATCATTCAAAAGCTGAACTAATTTTCTCCCTCTATACCACAGACCTACTTCTAATTATTTTATATAGACATATTAATAGATATCCGCATCACATATCTAGAAACTTTCAAATTATTGTTAGCTCTTTCTTTACCCTCTTCCCTTAAATATGCACCCATTTGTTTACCAGGTTCTCTAATGCTTAAATTTAAAATGCTCATTGATTCTCATGAATTTCCTCAGCAGTCTTCCTCATCAATCTTTTGGTATCTGATGTAGATTAAGATTTTGCCACTTGGAAATGCTTTTAGCATCTTACAAAGACCGCCATATCTTTATGCACTGTTTTGCCTAGTGTATTTTTCACACTGCCACCACATGTATTTTCTTTTCCTTTCTTTCTTTTCCTTTCTTTCTCTCTCTTTCTTTCTTTCTCTCTCTTTCTTTTTCTTTTTCTCTCTTTTTCTTTTTCTTTCTTTTTCTTTCTTTCTCTCTCTCCTTTCTTTCTTTCTTTCTTTCTTTCTTTCTTTCTTTCTTTCTTTCTTTCTTTCTTTCTTTCTTTCTTTCCTTCTTTACTGTGTCTGGCTCTGTCACCTAGGCTGGAGTGCAGTGGTGCGATTTTGGCTCACTGCAACCTCTGCCTCCTGAGCTCAAGTGATCCTCCCATATCAGCCTCCTAAGTAGCTTGGACCACCATGCCTGACTAATTTTTGTATTTTTTGTAGAGACAAGGTTTCACCATATTTCCCATGCTGGTCTCCATCTCCTGAGCTCGAGCAACCTGCCCGCTTTGGCCTTTCAAATTGCTGGGGTTACAGGAGCAAGCCATTGAACCCAGACTGTATTTTCCTGAAGACGAAAGTGACCATGTCACCGTCCTGCAGAACATTTTCAGTAGTTTCCCTTCTCAAAGTCCAAACTCTTGAGAATGGCATGAGATCCTCCACAGTCAGAGCATGAGCTTATTTACCAGCTGCATCTCTTTTCAACAGCATATACTCCAAGATACTGAACAATTTCTTCTGCCATAAAACAGTGGTCTTCAAATATTTACATGAATAACAATCACCAAGGTAGTTTGACAGAAGTGTAGTTTCTTTGGCCTCATCCAGAGATACTGTTGTAGATGTAGTTTTTATTAGGTATCTGTAGTTTCCGTACATCACTAGGTGATATAGTGCAGGTGGTCTATGGATGGTAATTTGAAAGTTTTGCTTAACATATTTTGCCATAAAATTTTTGTCCTAATTCTCTGCCTGGAAATTATTTACTTTCCTTTTTGTCCCAGATGAATGCCTACTCATTCTTCCAGAACCATCTGTGTGATACCCACTTCTAATTTATTTCACCTTAACTAGTTGTCCCCTTTTTCTTTTATATAAGTTGGTTATATTTTTATTTTAATAATTTCATTATTTTCACCATTATTTTGCATATATGACTCACCAACTATATTGATAATCCTTGATGGCATCTTCTTTTCAGTTATATTCAAACATAAGTGTTTAATATCTATCTGTTGTATTTAACTGAATATATTCTATTTTTCTGTGGATTTTATTTCTAAAGGAAAGCACTATGCACCAAAGAAAATAAAATGCAAAAACACCAACTGAAAGTTCTTTGTTATGTTTAAATAAGACACTTTATCAGATTTGCAGATGATGCTTAATGTATTCAACAGATGACAGAGCAAGATTCAAATATATCTCAGCTGGCTGAAGTACTGAAATAAAATTTGTATGGATAAACACATAGTACCATATTTATGTTTTAAAATATCAGTTGCACAAAATCTAGATGTGGGAGACATATTGAGTAACAGTTCATGTGAAAAATAACTGGAGGTTTTATCTGATGACTAAATATGACCCAAAGTACTATTTGACTAGTAATGAAGCTAAAGCAATTTTAATCTGCACTCATAAAAGTTTGGTGTCCCTATCACAGGACATAATGGTCCCTCTGTGAGCTACGATGATGAGTTCAAATAGTAGATGTTATGTTGAGTCTGTGCCACCATACGGGGATATTTACAAACTAGAACTGTGTCTAGAGCATTAGTAGAAGAATATGAAAATAGGTTGGGAATGGTTACTTGACAAATTGTTGAAGGGACTGCTTAGAAAGAAGATAAAATGAAGAATGGCATCTGTCCTCAAATGTGTAAAATAGATTCATGGAGAAGACAGATGCACACTGGAGTTGCCTCAGAAATAAGCACTGGAATTATCCTAGGGAGGAAAAATTTAGCTCAGGATTAATAATTTTTGGTTGAATTTGTTCATTGGAATAAAGTATCTCCTAGAGTAATACATTTCCCATCCTTGTAGATTTTTTACATTTTATTTATTTATTTATTTTTTAGATGGAGTCTGGAGTCTCACTCTGTCACCCAGGCTGGAGAGCAGCGGCACAATCTCAGCTCACTGCAACCTCTGCCTCCCAGGTTCAGGGAATTCTCATGCCTCAGCCTTCTGACACACTGCGCCTGGCTAATATTTGTATTTTTAGTAGAGACGGAATTTCACCATTTTGACCAGGCTGGTCTTGAACTCGAGACCTCAAGTGATCCGCCCACCTCAGCCTCTCAAAGTGCTGAGATTACTGCCATGAGCCACCATGCCTGGCCCCATCCTTGTAGATTTTATGCACACCTGTCACCAAAGGTAATGTGTCTGCACCACAGAGAATCTAGTATCAAATGATCTTTAAAGTGCCTTTTACTCTAAGTTTATTCCTTGTTTGTTCGTTTAAGGTCAGGTTTATTGAGGTATGACTTACATACAATAAAACTTACCTTTTTTTACGTGGACAGTTTTAAGAGGTTTGATAAGTGTGTATTTACATGTATATATTATGTTACCCCATTACAGTGAAGATATAGAATATTTCTATTCCCTCCAAATTTTCTTATGCCCCCGTTTAGTAAATTGCTTACACCTCTTCTACCAGCTGACAACTCATTTGATTTTCATGCCTACAACTTTGCCTTTTCCATAATGTAACATAAAGAGAATCATATATAGTGTTGCTTTCTTTAAAAAAATCAGTGGATGAATGAACAAAGAAAATTTAGCATATAGGTATGCAACTGAGTACTATTCAGTTATAAAAAAGAATGCAACCCAGCTCTTTGTAGTAACATGAATGGACACTGAGGGTCAATGCGTTATGTGAAATAAGCTCTTTCTTTGAGATAAAGACAAATATCACATGTTCTCACTTATATATGGAAGCTAAAAACTTGATCTCATGGACATAGTAGGGTACTGCCAAGCTTTTTTTTTTTGCGTATTTTTCAAAAATTTTTAAAGTTCTTACTAAAATTTAATCATTAATTTTAAATAAGTCATCCCATAATAAACTGTCTGTAAAAATGCTCTCCAGCTAAATGAACTCATACAGACAGTGTTAATCATACTCTGGTCTAATGCAAATTCACAAACACACAGACACACACACACACACCCCATTTCATACACTCTTACAGGGAGAAGTACCACTGCTGTTGTCATCTTCATATGTGGGATTCTTTCTCACAGTTATTTCTTAGATTTCCTCTCTCTTGGTCTGACACCCAGTGATAAGAGGAGAGTACACAGTAGTGCCAGAGGAGGAGCCTTCTTCTCTCCCATGGATCTCATGATGCTAGTGAGTTTAGTCCTTGCATAAAATGGGTCTATTTTCTTTGTAGCCATCATCCTTTCATCTTCTTGAAACATTTTTTTGTTTTATTTTCCACCCTTAACTGAAACTTTCCCTAATAAAAAATATTTAAGCAAAACTCTGAAGTTTCTTGGATCATTAATTACATTCATTATATTAGGCGACTGAGAATTGCTATAACAGGTTGGAAGACACATAATTTGGGAAACAGGGTTTTTGTGGGAGATCTGCTGTGGGATGTGTGGCACTTTAGAACAGCAGGAAGGTACACAAGATGGCATGGGGATAAGGTCAAAGAACAAAGAACAAGAATCATTAAAGATCTTTCTATTTTATGGAGTACTTTGCAAATATTGCATCATTGAATCCTTATAATGATGCATAAAATCGAGCATGATTAAGCCTTTTCTGCAGATGAAGAAAGAGCACTGAAGTAACATGGTTAAAGAGACATTGCTGCTAATCCAGGACATAGTAGATGTGAAATCAGAACTTTCCATTCTAAATCATTCATTCAGTTCATTCATTCCCCAGATATATGCTATGTCATTTCCATAATCATTTTATAAGCTTTGCTTGAAGGATAAGGAAACAAGGGCTCTGAGAGATAAATGAGATTTCTTAGGAAAAAATAATAAAGAAATTTCAGTGGTGGAATTTTAGTTCATGTTTAGTCATTACTGTTTCTGCTCTATCTTCACAATTCAGTAAGTAGGGAGTGGTACTCTATATTTTGTCTGTTATATTTACCTTTTTACCGTTTTCCAAATTTGAAGATAATTCCTAGAATAAGAGGGTCATGTAGTACTATTTTGAAAAATTAGAGTCATTCCCTTCCACTTTTTTCTTCTGCCATTCTATATTGTCTGCTTAGCCATGCTTTGCTCCTTCCTTTGCTACTCTTGGGTTACTCTTTATTTCCCAGCAGTTTTCTCATTGTGATATAAAAAGCTTGCTAATATATGAACATATCATGTATCAAGACTAGTGGAAGTGTAATCTAGTTGTTAAAGATTTGGTGTCAGCCAGTGTGCAGTTTGATTCCAGTTCTGATCTCTCTGCTCTTAGTAAGTCATGAAAGCCTAAGTAAGTCTCCAAATTCTACGTATTCTTATTTGGAAATTAAATATATTAATAACTCCTTTATAGCATATAGTATCATTATCAGGAGTGCAAGAAATTATGCCTGTAAAAGTATTTAGTACAGTACCAACCAGTGGCGATGCTCAATAAATATTAAATGCAGTAAAATGTCCTAGGTGATTCTGTTAATTTGCTGTGTTGGTCAGGTCAAATTATGCCTACCTGGAAAAAAGAAAGACATCAAATAAATATTTTGAAAGTATTTTCTATTTGTTTTAGAAAAATACGTTCAAGAAATTGTGGTGACAAAAGTCTCACAATGACATAAAGTCAAATCTGGGGATTAAATTCAGAAACTTAAGCCTTTGTTTTGCTTCTAAAATGCAGACATCCAAGAGAAACAGGAGAGACAGCAATGCAGCCCAGTAACCTAATAATGCACTACTGAACCCTTCTAGCGCTGCTAATACATTTTCAGTTTCAGATGGCTTTAAAGTAAATTTCTCAAATGCACTTCAGTCTGGTTAGACACACAGCATGACAATTGCTATGTAGAAAAATCAGAGTTTATGGTTCATCAGATCTCTATTTTAGCTATGTGCAGAATGGCTGCTGTACTCACTCATGGCTCCGTTTAAAGACTTGGCTGTTAAACGTTTATACATCCGTTAATTAGCAGCTAGGCATGATTTAAAAGATAATGTTCCTGGCGTTCAGCATATATGAAGCAGTAAACAGCTTTTGTGGAAGATTAAATGCTTTAGCAAATCAGAGACATTTGGTGACCCCCAGAAGCCATTTGTTGCCAGAAAACTGCAATGCTAAAATTATTGTGCCAGGGGGAAAACATACTCAACCAATAGCACAACAAATAGAAGAATGCATTTGAATTTGCCTCTTGTATGCTTGGAAATATGACTCCTTTCTTGTTTATTTTTTATTTTATTGATTGAATTTCATTTGAAGAGAAGTTTATAGCCAAATACAATGTACTTTAACATACCTTAGATTAAAAGGATTTAACAGTTCTAGGGATCAAGGTAGGTTTACAATTAAGAAGTTAAAAATATGTGGCTAATATGAAAAATTATAAATTTTTTAAAATTTCTCTTATAAAATTAAATATAAATCTGTATGATACTTACCTATTGTTATCAATGGACTGTTAAAAAAATTTTGGATTTTGTACAATGCCAACCATATATTCATAAATACAGTATGTTTACAAAAATCAAAACATATTTGGCTTGTTATATGGAAAATAATAAGAGAAATTAATCCAAATTATTGCTTGGAAAAATCTGACTACTAACAAACATATTTTTATGTTAACACATATAAAATTTGAAAATTTTAGATTTATATAAAACTTCATATTTATATATCAAATTTACAAATCAATATCTTCCTAATAAAAATTGTATACATATTTATAATTTTATGTATACATATAATTTCTAAATTAATTTCTTAATTTATACTATATAATATGTATTCCAATATAAAGACCCAGAAGTGTAAACATATTTAAATAAAAACAATATTTTCAAATGCATTTTTCCCTAGATCATTTGATTCTGAAGTTCTTCTATTATTCATTTTCAATTTATTTATCCATGTAAATATATTCTGAATGAAAAATAATTAAAACAATAAAACAACAAGGAGAAATAAATATTTGGCAGGAATAAAAAAGATATTTGATAATGTGTAATAGTCAATGCATGGAGAAAAGTTCTTTTAATACATATACATGTCTATGTTCTAGGCTTACTGGAAAAAAATTACATGGTCTAGTAAGCTGGTTTAGCTCTCAATAAGAAAAGAATTTCCACTGTTCTTTCTCCATAACTGGATTTGGTATGCATTGTAAAAGAAACAGCGCCTTTCACTGAGCAGTGTTAGTAACCCATTTTTTAATAATACAAAAGGCTTCTCACACCACGTGTTGATCACCATAAATGCTTGTCTAACCCACTTCTCTCTCCTTTCTCCCAGAGACAGTTTTCGGCAGGCCAGTGTGGTTGTAGATGGGGTAGTGGTAGTAAAACCCTTTAACAGGAATCTGAGATCCTCATTTTCAGTGTTTCTTTTTGATTTTTCTAAGGCACTACTTTTAAATTACCATCAGAAGTTTGAAGTTTCAAAATTGCTTTAATGATAAAGCTACATTTTGTTTGGGGAAGTGGAATTCTGCATTCCGTGAAATCTATATCTTTTTTGAATGGCTATTGGGGAAGAGACATTGCAGTAGTTTGAAGCACTGCTTTAATACCTACAGAAAGGCTGCGGATGCACAGAGGCATCTGCCTTCACTGTGACTAAAATGTTTACTTTAGCAAACACTGCTCTATTAAATTTCAAAGTGGTGCTCTTTGAATTTTAAATTGTAAAGGAAACCTGGCCTCCATTCTTGAAAGCTTTGGTTTAAACATAAAAAGGAGAAACTAGCTTTGAAGTTTGAATGAGATGCATGAACTCTCCTTTTTTCACTCAGTTTGAAGAACTTATAGTGTGGGCATGTGTGCTATTTATTATTCTAACTTATGACTTGAGTGATATTCTTATTTCTTTCACCCTTGACCATTTCTACTCTAAAAGAAATAGGATTTGGGGGTTAATGTAAGGTTCATTTATTATTCTCCAATCAGGAAATATATCTAACAAAATAATTTTAAACATTTTTCTAAACAAACTACTTTACTGCTCTTTAATGGGCATCTAATTTTTCAAATTATACCTAAACTCCAAGATTTTTATTAGTGCTTTTTGTTCATTTCTCCAGAGTTTACTATGTAAATAAAAGTGAAAATACAGAAAATTTGTATTTTTGGCATAGATGCTCACCTTAATGAGTATTTATTTGGGCAGATGAGTGTTTGCATAATAGAACAATCCATGGACCAGAGATAATTGAGCATTACAATAAGTTATGTCACCTATTTGCAAATGGGAGCTATTAACTCTCCACTTTATTTACTTCAATGAACTTTTTAAACCAAATAATTACAGATGCACATTCAGAAAATAAGCCTTTTCAGGGTCAGTTCATTTTATCTGCTACAGTGAATAATAATCTTGATAGTATTGTTTCTATTTTAAAATGAAACAAACTTTTTATCATAAAATTTGTCAAGGCATTACTCTTAGCAAGTAAATACTTTAAATAAAATAATTAAAGAGTCATAGTATATGGAGTAAAACTTATTAAATTAACTTTAAATTTTCTTCCTGGAAATTCCACATAACATTTAAAGAAAAAAAGGGAGAAAATTTATAGCATTATTCTCATATATTACAACATGTTTGTCTTGATTTAACGACTGTTCCCACCAATAAAACCTTTTCTAAACAGAATACGCTCTTTCCTTATTAAAATAAACAGAGATGACTAATTTGTCTCTGAATATGGTAAGAAAAAAAGAGAGCCATTAGCAGTCTCTTCTCTTTTCCCAAATACCTGTCTTATATTCCTTCCTTAATTCTCTCTTGCATATTTAAGTTAAGAAATGAAAGATATGTACAGAAACATTCAATATACTTATGAATCAATGAAGCATGGAAAATTCCTTATTAATACAGTCAAATAGCATGGACATTTGCCAATGGGAACTGAGGCTATCTGATAAACTACACAGCCATCCACCCTAGCTAATACATCTCCAATCTCAGGGGAACAAGTGAGCCATAACAAGAAGCTCCAGAGACTGAGCAGCTCTCTTCCTCAGCAATTCACAAACTGCTGTTTTGGAGAAGAAGATCTACTAGGAGTGACTTCAGTTATATAAAGTCTAATAAATGCTGCATATCATTTTCTTCTTTTAGAAATTTCATATGCACAATATAGTGTTAGGTCCTGCAGTAAAGAAATCACAGAACTATCAAAAACCCATACCCTTTGCCGTATGTTTTGTGATTATTTGACCTGGTGCCTGGCACTAAGAGTAATAATATCAAGAAGTAACACAATTATAATTTTTATATCCTAATAGCCTCGGCATAAGAATATCTTTGCAATTTCATTTTAACATAAATAATATCTTTCTGAGATTAGAGCTATGCAATAATGGGGTAGAATGTCTTATGTGGTAATAAGCTCTCTGTCGTTTGGTGCATTTGGTGACACTCAAGCAAAGACTGGTATTGGTGTAGCAGTCTGTGTGTTAAAAAAAAATCTCTGCACTGTATTTTGGATACTATTAAATGTCTAAAGCAGTTCAAAATTCTAAAGTATATGATTTTTTCAATGCCTTGTGTAAAGTTTGCTTTTCATGCTCATCACTTTGCCTATTAATAAATAATCTAAAAAGGGAGCCATATGAAACATTTTAAATCATAATTATATATTAACCAAGTCACTATGTATTACTAATATATATTTAAGTACACATATATGATTTTTGTCCAATGCTAGTGATTGGAAACTAATTCAAATCATTTAACTTAAATTATGCATATATAAACAACAGATTAAACATCTTTTGAAATGACAGACATGCATCTGTATCAAGACATTAAGAAAAAGATCCTGAGTTAATGCTGAATAGTTACAAAACACAAACAAATTTTTAAATGCTTTTGTTCTCCCATGCTTTTTTAATAGCATGTCAACTGTAATGTTTAAAATAGTAAACACTTGTTTAATATAATTGGTAATCTTTATGTCCATCTCTGTGAGATATTTAGGAAAGGCTTCAGATATGAATCACATGTGGGCCTTCTCTAAGGATTCTCAACACATGAATCAAGTTAGCTAAAATTCATCTGCTTATGACTAAATGCCTCTTAATGTTATAAATACTCTTTTTCTGAATATTTAGGAATTATTATAATAATGTTATATGAATAATGAGGTGAATTAAAAACCTCTGAACTTCAGAGAGAGAGAGAGAGAGACATACACATCAACAAAAATGAGCCTAGAGGATTCCAATCCCTCTGGTTTAAATAAATACATGAATACTATTGAATGTGTAGATCTTTGTGACATCAAATGAATAGTAAAGAATAACATCCTTGATCTATGAAATATCATAAAGTTTCTATAAAAAGAAAAGATGTTTTCTAACCACACCACGGTATTTTTAAATCTCCAGATTTCATTGAAAATATCCTAAACAAATGTAGTAACCACTCAGAGCCATGAGAATAAAGGAATCTATTTGAAAGAATAGAAAACCTTCTGAATTAGCAATGTGGAATATCTATGGTGCTTAACTGTAAATTATTTTACAATTTTTGAAATATGTTTGACTTTGCTTAAAACTTGGATGATTTTTCTGATTTACTTGATTTAAATGAGACAAGATTACTACGTAATGTTGTAACTCAATCATCATGCAGTCATCTAGGGGGAAAGTGAACCATTCAGAAACATTTTCACATATGTAATTTGTATAAACCATAAGGTTACAATTAAGAAATCTTAGGAATATATATGACTGTGACAACAGCAGTGGTATCAGCCCCTTTTTCTTCTTGCTATAGACAGCAATATCCTCAAGGATAGAAGATTGCCTGCTTTTATTTTATGAGTCAAGAAATTTAGTATTTCTACTCTCAAGGTACTACATTTTAAAAAATGACTCACAATGCATAAGTGTAACAACATGTTACTTTACTCCAAACTTTCATCATCAAAAGTACCTAAATTCGGAGGATTCTACACTAGTTCTTTCATGCAACTCTGCCCTAAGAGCTCTCAGCACCTTATGTAGTCATTTTCTACTCATTTCAAATTTTTTATAAAATGAACACATCACAGGAATATTTCTATTCTCAGTAGTTTACAGGATCCAAATAAAGTTGCTCAACTTCCGCATGACTCCCCACCTCACATCATCCGCCACGCAAGTTAAATGTAAATTTTCCATCTGGCCTTTTAAATAAGGACTCTTTCATTGGTTCTTATTATAACTATTTTACCTATAGTCCCACAAACTTTCTTCAGTTTAGATACTTGATTTATTTGCCTACCTTGTTAGAGAAATTATGTAAGCATTGATTATTAAACTTCTGAGAGTTCCGTAATGATTTGCTATGTTTGTTTTATCCATAGTTTCACATTAATTTCCTTACTTACAGATTATCAAAATGATAATGATATACTTTATTAAATAAACAAATACATATAAAGCACTACCGCGTGAAAAATACTTTCTTATGGAAAACAAAAATATAAATAAATCCTGGTTCCTGACTTTGCAGTCTGGAGGAAACAGGAACGTGAATAATGAAGACATTCATTATGGAAAGAAGACAAAAATCTCCATGATGAAAGAGTCCAAGGGGAAAAGGAGAGATTATTTCCAACTGTGGAATTCTAGAGGAAAGTTAATGTTTCCAAAGGTGACAAAAATATTCTAAGGAGAGGGAATCTCCATTATTGGCATGGAGAATCAGTTTCACTGGGATTTCTGGCATAGTCAAGTATCTGCTGCAGTGTCTTCAATCCAAAATCAAAACAACACAGATTTCAAAGAGCACTGCACTTCATTTATTTTGGAAAACCATTTTTCTCTGAGTTTTCAATTTCTTTCTCTGTAAAGGACATCTTTTCTAATCTATATTCATGAGAACTTCTATAAGTTTGAGTAACAAATGGAATAATGTACAAAAAAAACTTTGAAAATTACCATTCAAAATAGCAGGCTTTTTTGTCAAACTCTTCATGTATATTTAAGATAGTGATACGGATTTTTGAGTGAAAGTTCTGGAGAAATATAAAATATGAATGTATTACTGATGCATAACTACTTTTTGTATAAAAAGCACCCCAATTCTAGGAAGGGGTTAGAAAATGGACAGACTGTGAAAGTCAGAGAGGTGTTTACTCTCATTTTTTTGTGACCTAATTAGTTACAAAGAGACAAGGGAAGCCCTCTAGATGATCTTTTTTATTCAGAAAACATCAAGTACAGGAGGTCCTCAAGTACTGTTTCATTACACGCCGTTTCTTTATAACATTGATGAGAAGGAAAATTGATTCCTGGTCCAGGCCACTGTCTGTGTAGAGTTCACACATTCTTCCCATGTCTGCGTGGGTTTTCTGCGGGTTCTCTGGTTTCCTCCCACATCCCAAAGCTGTGCATGCTAACTGGCGTTTCTGAGTGGTCCCAGCCTCAGTGAGGGTGGGGGTATGTGAGCCAGTGCTGAGATGGGATGGCGTCCCGTCCACTGCTGGCTCCCGCTTTGGCCACTGGATGGGCTCCGGCCACCCACAGCCTTGAAGTGGAATACGCGGGTAAATAGTCATCTTACTTATTTTATTAATCTTTCTTAAATGTATGTATAGTTCACTTTAATTTCAATGTTTATTAGTAGAAATGTTTTCATCTTTATTTGGAAATTGGTGATGTATTTGTGATGAGAAATATGCCATGGGAACTTAATTCTTGTTACATTAATTCACCTATGGTAAAATTGGTTTTGTTATACGTTGTTTCACTTAAGGTCACAGTTTCCAAGAAGCTCTCGACCATGTTAAGTGAGGACATACTACACTTAAAAAAAAATAGAAAAGAAAAGAAAAAAAAGTCATCCGCCATCCTCTATTTCCTCCCCAGCCTTGTTCTGGGTTAAGGGATGAATCTAGGAAGTTTTGCCATTTGACACACACAAAAAGTCAACTTTTTAAAATTTTATTTTTTTAAAATTTTTATGGGTACATAGTAGTTGTATATATTTATGGGGTACATGAGCTATTTTGATACAGGCATGTAATGCATAATAATCATATCAGTGTAAATGGGTATTCATTATCTGAAGCCTTTATCCTTTGTGTCACAAACAATCCAATTATATTCTTTCAGTTTTTTAAAACTGTGCAACAAATTATTCTTGACTGTAGTCATCCTATTATGCTATCAAATACTAGATCTTACTTGTTCCGTCAATCTGTATTTTTGTAGCCATTAACTATCCCCACTCTCCTCCAACTCACCCTACCATCACTCAACTCTCTATCTCTATGGGTTTGTTTTAATTTTTAGCTCCCGCAAATAAGTGAGAACATGAAAAGTTTGTCTTTCCAAGTCTGGCTTGTGTTTAATAACAAATTATGAAGCATGCTTTGAAAGAATATCAATGTAAACAAGCCAGAGTCCAACCACATTCATTTTTTATGATGTTAAGGTCATTTCCTTGAACCATGTAACTACACTTCTAGCACTGTAGTTGACATTCTCTCTGTTAGGACTCCTTAAATGCTCTGAATCACACTGTTCTACATTTTCAACACAAAACAATTTAAATTTCTCTTGTATTTTACTGTTAAAATAATAATTACCCCCTAAAAATAATGAACTATTCAAATGAGTCAATAATAAAGTTACCAATTTAATTAAATAAATGGATTCTAGATAAATCAAAATATAAATTCTATTAATCTTTTGTATTTTATTGGTAAGATTATAAGTTTTCTACCATTAAAAATGCAGGCTATAATAAATGTCAAAATCTCTAGAAACTAACCGAAATACAACAAAAATAACATTCAAAATGAACACTTGAAGATTATAGACTCATTCCAATTCATATCAATCATATTTGTAAACTTCTGAAAAATCTAAAGTCCTCAAAATAGTTAAGTGTAATTGACCAACAGAAAGATCATTTGGGGTTTTCCTTTCATTCAGTTCAAGATGATCACATGATACATTCCAATTTTCAGTAGAAACAATTGCATTAGGCAAACTATTTAAATATTAACAAGTTTTCATCAAATATTAACTTTAAACACATTACAGATCATTTAAATCTAAAAGATACAATAATTTAAAATAATACAGTTACGGTGGAATATAATTAGTGGCACTTAGTGATAAGTGATTTTACTCCATATTACATATTCTAGAGGGAACAGAAAGGAATATTTTTGTGTGTGATAAAATTTACCTAAAGTCTGATCAGCGTTTTAGAATTTTCCTCAGCCTTCACAGAATATGTTCTCATTCAGGCACTATTAAGTGTACTGAGAAATTCAAATGTAATTTTTACAATTCTCCAGAAACAAAAATAAGGGATAGTTCACTAATAATAGTGGCTTACAGCTTAAAATAGTTGTATGCTTGTCAATATTTCTATGTAATTCTGAAAGAGACTAATGTTGGCATTTCACTGAAAATATGTGAGCAAGGATAGTTATTTCCATTTATTATTGCTTTCTACTTCCAAAAAATGCAAAGTTCATTTGCAAGCTGTTTGACAAAAACATGGGACTTTCAAATCAAATATTGTAGGAGGAAACACAACCATATTATCATTACTACTTTATAATACAAATATAGTACAAAAGACACTTATTGAAAGCTCAAAGAAATTTAACCTCAAGTCAGCAAAATAAAATTTGACCAGGATCTTACAGTTTGTAAAGTCTTATTTCTAAAAAGCTTCATCTTGAATAATAAAGTCCCCCATCTTACCACCAGAGATTTGATTTGGCATTAACTGAACACATATTTTTCTTCTTTGTTCTTAAACTAATTTCTAACCTAGAGCATTAGCTTCATGTTTTTCCTTCTGTAAACTTTATAACTGATGCTGCTAATTACAATAACAGGGCATATCTGTGGAGTTAACCAAAGCAATCTAAAATATTTGTGATTTACCTGATCTTGCTTAATCACAGTTTGAAAAAATTGGTCATGGCAAAATTTTTTTGCAGATATATATTTAGTTCTTAATTTACTGAAACTGAGTTTCTATGCGATAGCAATTTTTTTTTTCTTCAGAATTATCTAGTGTTACTTGGTTGACTCTTGAGCTTCATGTTAACATGGTAAGAAAAAAACTGCTTTGCTAATCTCTTTGACCTGGAGTAACTGCAAAGCTAAGTCCTTATAATATTACAAGGCTGAGCTTATGTCCAAACTAGAAATTTCAGGTGTTTCAAATGCAGTACTTGAATTTTCAACTTCTTTAATGGAAATGCAACATTACCACGATGCAAGAAGACATTAACAACAATATATTTCCAAGACATGCTTTTACATTCTAAGGTTATTATCATAAACATTTAAAAATATACATCATTCAACACAATAGATAATGAATTTAAGTTCCTAAAAGACTTGTTTTCCCATTGATTATGAATGAAACCCATTATAATTGATGGTGACTGTGTATCCACCTCAATGAGCAGCTTTGCTCTTTTTCATGTATGCATCTGGACTTAGGTTATTTAAAAGTTATTTTTTTCACATTTAGATAACTCAGATGTCTCAATGACTGCTTCACATTTGTAAATCAATAAACAACCTCAAATACTACTATTTTTTTTTCAAAATTTAATTACTAGTATACTCTCTTGGTTGACAGTTGCATGTAATCTTTATTCTCATTAAGAAGGTTTATTAGACATGTGAAGTGTACAAGTAATAAAAAGCATAAACCAATATCAGTATTCTGCTAGAATTATTTACCTTGGCAATTCAATGTTAATTTTGACATCTATCAACCCCATCCCATAACGACAACTTTCCTTTCCTTTACCCTTCAGATAAGTTTATCTACGCCATGGGAATATTAAATTGCTTCTTTGCAAGAACACTTAATCATCCTCTGTACTACACAGCCAATTTTAAGATCTTTGGTGATAGATTGTCCTAGTCTTGGACTTGATTGTTCTTAATCTGTTCTCTGTTCCCCTGCTCCACTCTGTATAAGAGGACCTCACCTCTTCGGATTGCATTTTTCATGATCCACAGCCAGCTGGCTCTGGCTACCTTCAACAATGGAGACACTGGTGAGGGTGCCTTTTGGAAGGCAGTGAGAAGAGAGAAGCCAAGGCATTCTCACCTTCATCTTTGCTGAGCAGTTTTCAAATGTGGCTTCTCTGTGGTTCCAGCTTGCATCTGACAGGCCTATGGTGGCTCAAGTACTGACAGGATGATCTCTGGCATCTAATATTATCACTCTTTATCCCTCCAATCTAGAAGTAGTAATAGCTTTCTACTATTGATAATCTCTGGATTACCCCATCACTCCTTACATGGTTCCCCAAATCCACATTATCTCTGCAACCAATTTCCAGGATGAAATGCCCTGCTATAAACATTTTAAGTGCTTTCTGATTGCAATTTGATATATCAGTCTTACACATTATCACAGAGATATGTAATGGTATGTTGTCATTTTGATCACATGTTATATATCAGAAAATTGAGATTTAGAGATATTAACCTGATTTTTTAATTTATGTCAACTGACAGTGGAAATTGAATATGAATTTAGATTAGTCTGTCTCTTCATCCAGTGCCTTTCAACACGGAGCATGTGTCTTGTATGATAATCTGTATATTGATAAGTATCTAAATTTTTCCTTACCTGAGCTAAGCCTGAAAGGATCATAATATATAGCTAGAAATATCTCATACTCCTTTACTTTGTAAGAAGGCTTTCTAGTGACACAGTGTGATTTATGCTTTGGAAAACAGAGTGCTGGTCTGCAGATAGCTTCTCAGGGAATGGGTGGAATCTGGGAGACCTGACAGGAGATTATGTTATAATCCGGGCAGAAGGTCATGGTGGCCTGGCCAGAGTAGTGGTGTTGGAAGGATGATAATGTTCAGATTATAGGATATATTTTGAAAGTAGAGACAATAGGAGGTTGGTACAAATTAAATGCAAGATTGGAGAGAATGAACTACTGCCATCAGCTGAGATGAAGAAGGCTGTCAGAAGCATACCTGCAGAGATTCAGGTGAATCATAAATAGAGTTTTACACATATTAAGTTATATTGTTACGATTAAATTGTGTCATCATGAAAACCAGCTTTCTGGTTAAGAAATGTAGCTATCATGCAAGCACCCATATGTATTATTGTAATCTAAGGAATTCAGAGAAAATTTAAACCAGTTTAACAAACCATTGGGACCAAAATCGTGTCATTTGAAAAAGTCAAATTTAAAAAAAGGGACAAAATAATCAAGGATGCCTTAAAAGTCTTAGGTAATGTCACTGTGAAGGTTTCTAAATGATGAAACAGTCCTAGGGTGACAACTTTCCCCAGCATTGAATACACACAGAACCCACCTTGCCTCAAAGACATGAAAGCCCAACAAAACCTATGGTTTAATGCAAATTAAAGATTTACATAGTTTATAATTAAGCATAGCTTATTTTAGAAACTCAGACTAACTTGTGTGTAAATGTCTATTTTCTGCTCATTGGCTGTTAATTTAAAAGCAGATTTTTGCCATCTTTCTACCATTTGCCCCTTTGTTGTTTTAAGCCAAGTTCTCAAATAGACAGGCAATTCCTTAAATACTGAGGTGAGTTTGCCAAAGAGTTTAGTGTAAAAATGAGTTCATATATAGTATATGACAGTCTATAAAAATGAAACCAGAGTAAAAAGAAAAAAAAAAACTGCACATGGAGTGCATTGCACATGGCAATCATAATTCCAACTCAGGACTTGTATTCCCAACACACAGAATTGCCTCTCCATGCATAATTGAGGCTGTAGTTTCATTTAGGTCCTTTTACAGAGACTTTGCTTTCTAAACCACATAAAAATTAATGTTTGCTGTCAGTCTAATTAAACTATTATTAAACATTTCCTCCTTTTATTTTGATGCTTATGGATGTTAGTAGTAGTAATATTTTGAAAATTGTATTAGCATTTTGGCATTTGAAGGCAATCTCATACCTAAAAGTATATAGCATCAAAATTTTAAAGCAAACTAAGTAAGTTGTCTTTGTTTCATAAACCCTTGTATTTAGAATTAGGAATGATTCATTCATTTACTAAAATAATTAAGGACTTCCACAAAGGACAGAAATTACTTGCAGCTGTTTTTCCCATATAGGAAATGAAGATTACCTAGAGGGTGTTGGTTTTTCATTGAAAGTCCAGATGATGGGTGGAAAATTTGCCTCTATTGTCTCTTGGAAGTGGAATCTCAGGTATGCCTCACTTAAGGCATGTATATTTAATCTTATTTAAGAAAATACCTAATTAGGACTTGCATCTTCCAGTTTGTGACCATTTGTACATTACTGCTTGATTGAGACATGAAGCTATGTTTTGACCATTTACTATTCAGACAATATTCTAAGTATTATTTATACTGCAATGTGAAACAAGTTGCCCCTATCTACTCTCATAAACTACACAAAAACACACACACACTCACACAAACAAAGCACATTACAACTTAATTATGCTAAAACTTGGTAAAGATATTGGTTTCTTATTAAAGCCTAATAAGTACTATCCTTCCTTAACACTCTGTGAAATATAAATGTAGCTTAAAAATAAGAATATACTTGTAATTGCTCAAAAAGAAAAGAGAATTATATGATGCCATAAACCTCAAAAAGCGATGACAAAGGGCAAAAAGAGCAGAATTTAGAGGTTCATGGCATTACTTCTAACTTTACTCCCATGTTCCCCTGCTTAAAGATGTGATGGTTTAAAAATGTGGTTACAATATAAAATATTTGGTCTGTAAAAGTTAGTTCAGAGAGGCAATTAAACAGTTCTCAGAAGAAAGTTAAGGAGATGCTTAACAAATTACATCAGTACACTGAGAAACGCTGGGCAAAATTATCTAAAAATCACCAAAAAGAAACAAAATGACATAGGAAATATGTAAATATACCGTGAAATTAACAAATTTTTAAAAATTATTACTCAGTCTAGGAAAAAAATGTAAACCAAAGAATATAAGGTGTGATTGAAACTACTATTGTACAACAAGGTCCAGTTTCCTTCCATACATGAAACTCCAGCTAAGGACCACATTGCCCTTGCAATCAGTTGTGGGCATCTGTTTATAATTAAGCCATTGCTAATGGAATGAACAGATATAACATATGGAATGTATGCCTCTCTTGCTAAAGGGAAAATCTCTCTCCCTGGGGACATGTATTTTTTTTTAACTTCTGTCTTAGAAGACTGTCAAAGGCTAAAACAAACCTGAAAGCTATGTGTGGAAGATCCAGAGCCATATTTATTGCAAGTCCCTGAATGTTAATGTAGAGAGCCACCTGTCAAGCTGGGACATCCACCCCGAGTCATTAAATAAAAGGAAAATAAACTTATGTCTTGTTTAAACAATTATATTTTGAGATTTTCTTTATTATTGGATCTAATAAGCCCCTAATTAGCTCAAATGGGTTATTTCCCAGAGAGCTTGGTGTAGTCGAACAGGTAAATAAGAACATGAAATTAGTAAAAGAAACATAAAAACATGTACATTAAAAAAGATAATTTTTTTTAAAGTACTACAGAGTTAAGTGAATAAATTGCCAAAATAAAAGGAGAACTAGTAGATGTAGAAACAAAGGAACAGGATAGAAAAAAATGACATGGAAATTCTGATATTGAAGTAAGCCCTGAAATAACCATAATGAATGCAGATAAATTAAAGCAGTTAGAGAGAAGATAATAGTTGGGCAATTCAGATAACACATCAGGAAAATTTATGAAGCAGATAACATAGAATGAGAAATTATTCAATTATGCAGGGTATAAAAAAGATGCCTAAAATGAAGGAAGAAGGCATCAGTAGACTTGTGTGGCACATTATTTTCTAGGAAAAGTTTGATATGGTAGAGTTAACAGTGGGTCATCTGCAAACTGTATTATTAAACCCTGAGAACAAAAAGAGGGTTTTTAGTCATCCTGGCAGATTAATAAAAATACTTAAAGGAAGAAAGAAAAATAAGGCTTATAAGGGACTTCATAACATTCGATACCAGAAAATAATAAATCTATGTACACAAAGTTCTGAAAGAAATCAACAGGCACCAAAGACTCCTTGGACACTGGCCAAAATATAACTCAATTACAAAACAAGAGAGATATTTTCTCAAATATTAACTTATTAAGAAAATACAGCTCTTGGCCAGGTGTGGTGGCTCACACCTGTAATTCCAGCACTTTTGGAGGCTGAGGCAGGTGGATCTCCTGAGGTCAGGAGTTAGAGGCCAGTTTGGCCAACATGGCGAAACCCTGTCTCTACTAATAAAACCTGAAAAAAAATCTTAGCAAGGTGTCCTGGTGCACTCCTGTTATCCCAACTACTCGGGAGGCTGAGGCAGGAGAATTGCTTGAACCAAGGAAGTGGAAGTTGCAGTGAGCTGGGATCACCCCAGTGCACTCCAGCCTGGGTGCAACAGAGTGAGATTCAGTCAAAGGAAAGGAAGAGAAGGGAAGGGAGGGCAGGGGAGGGGAGGGGAGGTGAGGGGAAGGGAGAGGAAGGGAGGGGAAGGGAGGGGGAGGGAGAGGGAGGGAGGGGAAGGGAAGGGGAAGGGAAGGGGAAGGAAAGGGGAAGGGAAGGGGAAGGGAAGGGAAGGAGGGAGGGAGGGAGGGAGGAAGGAAGGAAGGAAGGAAGGAAGGAAGGAAGGAAGGAAGGAAATACAACTCCTATGATCGCTTTGTGAAAAAAACTCCCAAATGTTATACAAAGTCAATCAACACATGAACAAAATATAAAAACTGCAGTGAAAATATTGGCATAAGGAGAATCAAAATTAAGCATCATATATACATACATACATATGTATCTGTGTGTTTGTATACACATACCTGTGTGTATATATGTATACATTATAATACAAAACAACTATAGGAATAATGCTTACAAAACAACTTTAGGAATAAAGCTCACCTTTACTCCTAAAGGTGAGTAAAGGTGAGTGAAGATCACCTTCACCAAAGTGAGTAGGCATATATATATATACACATATATCACAAAACAACTATAGCAGTGAAGCTTACAGAAGAGAAATAAATGCCCTGAACTGGAATAATAAAATATAATAACATAATTTACAAAATTCTTATGAGAAAGAAAGAAGTGTTAAATTATAATGTATTTCCACTTTATTATCAATGTTAACAATAGGAGCAAACTAATAGAAAGACCAAGTACACAGATCATGTAGATCCATGACACAGAGTTTACTTATCTGAAGAATGCAGAAGAAAGTCAGTAATATCAGAGTACATAAACGAGAAATCAACATGTTTTAGAGCCAGTAGAAAGATAAAAATCTAGACCCCAAAATCTTCAAAAGGAGTTGTCAGTGATAATTTCTGATTGCATGTGTGCTATTTTCCATATTTTCTACCCTCCTCCCAGCCTTTCCTTGTAAACATAAGCTTCTATACTTAAACATGGACCAGTGTTAATTCAAATGAGTTTAATATGTGCCCAGGACCATCTCTTCTGAGCCAAGTGCTCCCCATCAATCTTAGAGTTTACATAATATAAAATATACTAACAAGGTGAGGTCTCATACACCCAGGATTAGCACAGATATCATTTATCACCCTCTCTAGGCTTACACAGCCTGATGTAAGTATGTTCCTTAACCCCGGTCTGGAACAACAACATGGATCATTTACCTAGATGTCAGAGGCAGTCATGTTAATAGGCCTATTAATAAGCCCTATCCTGCAGCTAATTACCTCATCATTTACAGCAAGAGTAAATTGATACTGTAAAAACTGAAACTAGATGAAAAAAATAGACATAATGACTCAACCTCATAATGTGCTCATAAACCCCTATCCTTATCAAATAACATATCCTGTGATGAAGAAACATTTATCTGAAGTTCATCAGATCCTTCAGTTTTTCTTGTTTATTTTTCTCCTGTTTAGTCAAATAAATTAAATCTAACATTCATTGAGTTTATATATTATCATCTCATTTTAATAAAATAATGTGTCATATATTCAATCTATCCATTATTTAATTCATGTTTCTGCTTAGGGTGGGAAAGTATTTAATGTATGGGATGGCATCACCTAATGTTAATGATAGCTATTTCAGGACGATTGTGGTAATGATGGCCAAGTTCTATCTTTCAAGTTAGAGAATTGATTAGAATGTGACTCAGATTCTAATGCTTTTAATTCTGTGTAATGACAAGGAATACTCATATGCACACTTTTCACGGTTACTTATTTTTGAAGCTTCCCTCCATCTCTGCAGTGAGCAGGCTCAAGGAAGTAGGAATGATGCCCATAGCCAGAAGACATGTTCCATAGTCTCACACGGGCATTGGAATTGGCCAGTGCTACTGAATGCCACATATAATGGTTAATCTTAACCACATATAATGGTTAATAAACTAGACTGGGCTAAAGGATGCCGGATAACTGGTAAAACATTATTTTTGGATGTGCCTGTGATTAAAGAGATTAGCATGTAAATCAGCAGTCTGAGGAAAGGTCACCTTCACCAAAGTGGGTGGGCATCATTCAATCCTTTGAGGGCCTGAATAAAACAAAAAGGCAGAGAAAGGACAAATCTGCTCTTTCTGTTTGAGCTGAGACATCCATCTTCTGCTTTTGGAAATCAGTGCTCTTGGTTCTCCGGCCTTCATGTCTGGAATGGAACTATACCACCGTATGTTTTGGATTGCCAGATTGCAGAAAGTAGATTGGTGAACTGCCTAGCCTGCATATTTATGTGAACCAATCACTAATAATAAACTTCTTTCTGCACATCTCTATATGTCCTATTAATTCTGTTTCTCTGGGGAACCCTGGATAATACAGGACAGAAGTAGGATCTCATATTGGATACCTAAAGATACCACAGTGCTATTCAACGTATGAGAGTTCATTACACATGTAAATTTCCCCCCACCCCTCCCCAGGGCCCAGGTTATTTACTTTCTACATCATTCCACTTTATTATAACCAACTAAATACTTGTGCTCAAAGTTCAAAGCAACACCTACATAATTTTAAATAAATTGTTTATAACTTTAGTTCTAGAGAATCGAGACTATTGGAAGAAAATCTGAGAAAAGAACTGGCCTGGAAGTGTTAATCCAGCATATCCTTTGGCACCATCCTTCAACTATATGGTGAATTTTCTTTGATGGTTTCTGCATTTGTTGCAACGAGTACATATGAATTTTGAATAAAAAGGAACTTCTTTAAAAATAAACACCCAAATAAATATACAATTAGGACTTCTGGCAAAACCTAAAAAGCAAAGCAGCAAAATTCTTTGAGAAAATATAAAAATATAAACACACACATATAACCTTACCTTAGCAAGATCTGTCTGTCATCTAACCCTGGTGACTAATCTCAACATCACTAATAGTGGGAAAATGTGACATTATGTACTTCTTGGTGTGATGCAACAAGAAACACGAAACACCACCCAGTAAATACTATTCCTCAACATATTTACTCTGACTCTGATTCATCTTCATATCTAATATAGTTTACAGTAATAAAAGTGATGAAGGAACAAGTTAAATGATATCTTGAGGACACAGACACATCTAGAAGGTGAGATGCTTATAGATCTATCTAGTCTCTTCAAAATTTTATAGAAAACAAAAATAACAAGACTGTACTAGGTTGAAAGAGACATATGAGACACACCAACAAAAATACCCATAGTTCTTAATTAGATCCTATTTTTAGCAAATTTAACTGTACGATATATTTTGGGAACAATTTAAGAAATTAGGAGAAGGACTAGGAGTAATAAATGATATTAGGGAATTTTTATTTTATTGTATTGCTTGTAATTTATATCTATTTATTTATCAGAGACAGAGTCTCACTCTGTCACCCAGGCTGGAGTACAGTGCCACAAGCTCAGTTCACTGCAGCCTCAACCACACAGACTCAGGCAATCCGTCCTCAGCCTCCCAAGTAGCTGGGAGTATAGGAATACCCTATCACAGCCAGCTAATTTTTATATGTTTTGTAAAGATGGGTTTCACCATGGCCAAAGCTGGTCTCAAACACCTGGCCTCAAGTGATCCACCCACGTCGGTCTCCAAACCTGCTGGAAACACAGGTCTGAGCCACCAAGCCCAGCCAAGAAGTTTTTAAATAATTTGTAGAAAACAGGATTGTGGTTACATAGGTAAATAACTGCGTGTTTGAAGATGCATATTGAAAAACTTAGAGGTAAAATTTATGTCTGTGTTAATATAAATTAATTCAGCAAAAAAGTGAGCAAATATGGAAAATAGTAACATTTGAGGATTTTTTTTTTTTTTTTTTAAGACAGAGTCTCATTCTGTGGCCCAGCCTGGAGTGTAGTGGCACGATCTCGGCTCACTGCAACCTCTGCCTCCCGGGTTCAAGCGGTTCTTCTACCTCAGCCTCCCGAGTAGCTGGGATTACAGGCGCCCGCCACCCCACCGGGCTAATTTTTGTATTTTTAATAGAGACAGCATTTCACCATATTAGCCAGGCTGGTCTCAAACTCCTGACCTTGTGATCTGCCCGCCTTGTCCTCCCAAAGTGCTGGGATTACAGGTGTGAGCCACTGTGCCCGGCCTACATTTGAGGATTCTTTATGTTGTTCTTGATATTTCTGTTTATTTTTTAAAATATGAATACAACCAGGTAAAACAATATAGATATGGGACAAGATATTTATGGCACATACTGCAAGAGTATCCCCTCAAGTCTATGGTAGACATTGTTGCCCAATTATGTCAGTCTTTCCCAGTGACTCAAGACATAGCTCCTGGTTGCTTCTCAACCAAGCACTTCTAATAGATTAAAGTCAGCATTCGGATTAAAACTAAACTATTTTCTATTCTTGTGATAAAGGAAAGTTTAGTATCATGGGTAGACATTGATCCATTGTTTGTTAGGTGAAAAGTGTACACAAAATGAAACAGCAGGTATATGATAAAATTTTTGTTTAAAAATGTGTTTATATAAATATAAGAAACAAAAGGGTATCTGACACAATGCTAATAATGGTTATTATCTGGAAGTAGAATTTTAGGATAGTTATGATAGTTACCATACTATCATAACTATGAGCAGGGGTGCAGCTTGGAACTTCAGCTCTTAAATTTTCTTCAATTTGTTACTGCTTTCTGAAGTAGATAAAACAAATTTATATTACTTTTATAAGCAAAAATATTGTTATGTTTAAATCATTTTGTAAGTATTACTCCAATGGGAAAAATGTTTATTTTGACAGACGAATTGATAAATGGTGTCAATTAGGTTTTTTCTAATTTTATGTAAGAAATATTTATTTTAGAATTGTTTTAAATTTATAAAAAATTTGCAAGATAGTACAAAATGTCCGTAATATGCCAAACCCAGTTTATTCTATTTTAACATATTATGTAATACAATTCGGTATGCACTAAATATAAATCATCTCATATAATCATTTGTCAAACTGAAATGAAAGTAGATATTATCCCAATTTTATTTGTATCATATATATACATACATATATATGGAACTGAGTCATATAGAGGTATATTTTCTCAAGACCACATAACAAGCTGCATACCTATTCAAATCCAGGGTTCTATGTGATTAAAATATATAACTTGTATCCCAACACAATAATGCCTCTTAAGATATTAGATGCTCTTCTAAAAAGAGAAATCTCTAATATTTGTGTTATGGTGTCTAGACATTAATTCTTATGGAAAAAGTAAAAAAAAATTAGAAAATCAGAGGTTATGTGATCTTTCAGCAGGCTCAGCCTAGTTACTGTATATTAAACATTTCTATTATTTGTTTTTTTTGCTAAGTGAACTACCTTGCCTTATTTATCTTCATTCACTTAAATCTTTCTGGCATAAACCTATTTTCAAGATTATATTAGTGATTTTTTTATTCTGTAGAATAAATAACAGCATATATATAATATCATCAATAAAGGAGTCTACTGTTTATGTTGTCAGTAAAGCCAAGTATAAAGTATTATTTAAATGTCTATTTTATACTCAAATAAGTAAATAGTACAATTCCTTTCTCCCTATTATTGAAAAATACAAGTCAGCTTTTAGTAAAGAAAATATGAAAGTATAAAAAAGAAAAGCAAATTAGCATTAATGCCATTTTTGAAGTGGCATTTAAATAACTGATGTGTCAGGGTAAAAGTCTGAGTTAAAAATATTAGTAGAGCATATAATATTTCACAAATCCTCAGCAGAGCTTCAGAGTTTTCTTTTTGGTAGCCAACACATATAAGATAAATAGGTTGAGGCATAAAGAAACACCAGATAAAATTGTTAAAGATGTCAATCATTTTTGCAAAACATTTACTGGGGATATCAACATACACAAAACATCCAAATTTCTCTAAATCGCCAATTTTCAGTAGACAAATACATCTGTGATTAAAAAAAAAAAAACCTTCTCAATTTGTTTTACAAACCTGAAAATCACCTCAACAAACTACAGTGAAAATGTTAGCATTGAGCATCTCTTTAAAATGTAATAAAAATTAGGCTCAGAAAGGTTATTTAACTTGATTGATGCCACACAGGAGCTTGAGTTCTTATTTATATTCTCTGTGCCAAGTAATAATAAATATAAAGAAAAGTTAATATGGAAAAAAAGCTTCACTTCTCCTAGCACTTCAATTCACACAGTCAGTTGACAATGGTGATTGGCATTTGAATAGATAGAAGGTAATAGAATCTTTGGTCTTCATTAATATCACAGGTCAGTAGATTTAGAAATAAAAGATAAGCTTGGATTTTCCTTTACAAAACCAGTAAAATGAAAGTCAAAAAAAAACTAGTAATAATTTTTAACTTTCACTTATTTTTCACAAGGCATATATTTTATTCCCTTAAGGCCAAGGCCTTTGCCAGCCTCTTCCTGATACTGCAGGCCACAGAATTCGGTAAACTACTAAAAAAATGAACATTTCATCCTTGGTTGAATATTGTTATTGCTCTGTAGTTACATTGTGCACTGTATATAGATATAATTTATCTATTTTTCCATTAAACAAAATCATAACTGGCAAGTAGAGCTATGGAATTGTCTTCTGTAGTGCTGCTCTCTTTATAAGATGTGATGTCCTCATTCTAGCTGTGCTAGTTTTTTGCAGCAGTAGTTTTTGTTTGTAAAATGAAACAGCACCACCTTGTATCCTGAAGTAAAGCTACAGCTTCTTTAAAATATCTAACATTCAGATGTTTACATATTTCAAATATATGTAGTAAGCGTCGTATTATGAAGTAGATAAAATTTAATTACAGGCCTGCTCTGTGCTAGATTCAGCTGTGTAATTACTAAACCGCTAAACCGATACCACTGTATTTATGCCCCCAAAATACATACTTTTAGCTATAAATTTACCCCGATACAACCAAATGCAGAAAAATATGTTAAATTGTGTAATAGCTATCAAATGGCAAATTGTCTGTCATAGCTCACAAAAATAATTCAATTAAATGTTGAGATCTCCCTTAACCTTGTTATTTTATGACTCCATCAGTCCATATGTACATACAAAATGAAACATATGTCCTAATCTATAAGGTAGGTAGATGTTTTAGATAGTTATTAAGTTCATGGAAGTACATAAACAAATGCTTTGCTATCATATAAATATATACATATAAACTAATTCACCTAATTAAAATTATTAGAGATTTCCCAGTAGAAATCTGTGGCATTTTTAGTATCTTTTAAATAAGTTTAACCACAAAAATAATACTCAACAAATATATGCATAGATGTTGAAACTCTTAACCAGGATTGTGAAATGGTGTTTACTGATTTCCTTATACTGCTGAAATCCAAGTTAATACTTATGTTTATGACTCAGCAAAATTGTGAAGTACAGCATAGCACTACATTAATATATTCAAATGTTTCTTTAAAAGTGCATGTGTATTATATATCATAGTTTTGAAAGATTTTCTTATGTCTAAATTATGGCATATTTCAAACAAATATAATTCACAATGCATCAGAACTGCAAAGAAGATAAAATGTATTTGCACAAAATCTAAACTTTCTAAAAGCTATTATGTGAGTTTTTGATTGCCAGAGTAATGCTTGTATTATGATTTCTAGATCAGTTGTTTCATGATATATTTGAATTATTGGCCAGAAATACAACATTTAAGGTGAAATAATATATCTTATTTTTCTCCTTGCCAACACAGTATTATTCTCACAGATACGCAATTGCCAAGTAGGGGTTACAGACCTTATATTTTGCATTTTAAGATTTGATTTTATGCCATAAAATCAAAGTATATTATAGGAATACTTAAGCGCAGCCAGGTGTCTGGGGTTTCACTTCCCATATATTTGATTGCTTTATAATCTAATCTTCTATAAGAAAAGTTCACTTATCACGTTCTTCTTTGCATTACAAGTGTCTGTTTGCAAGTCTCTTCTGGAAGGTATCAGAAGGCTTGCATCGTATCTGGCTTATTGTTTTAATACAAGTGCCTATAGTAGTGACTGATACATAAGAGATGCTCTATAAATATGTTTCTGTAAATACATTTTCTCCTATAACTGACAGAATGAGGAGTATGTGGTGTAAGAAAGTTCACAAAGCTGAAGTTCCAAGCTGCACTCCTACTCATAGTTATGAAAGTATGATATACTTAGTGAAAAGGGAAAAAAGGAATGTATCTGTCCTTATAGTTCCAAGTAGCAGGCAGGTAACCCACTTGCATTTTGATCCTTCCATTATTTATTTTATCAATCTTAAGGATGGTATGCATGCTGCTTATTTTTATCAGAATTTTAAAAATGGGGCTTGGGTTGTGGAAACTTCTACTTTCTGTAGCCTGTGGAGTAACTGTAATCTACTAAGAGGTACAAATATTTTGTCAAATCCAAGCATAATTTTAATTACTATTGCTCTTGTCTTAATCTTCTGAGTTAGTTTAACTTAACACCTACTTTACCAAAAAGGGGCTCAATAAATATTTTTAAATTAATAAATCAATCTTATTTGATGCAAAATACATATTAAAATAAAACATATCTATATGTAGGCATTTAAACAAAGGTTGGAAATAAGAAACTTATGTAATTAAAATATTCTCCATACAAGAAAATTTTGCAAGGTTTTTCTGTCATTTGCAAGTACAAAATTATTAACAATAACAAGTAGAGAATCCATCTAGGTTTTTATTTTATCTATAGAGGAATTTTTAAAAATATGTCTGGGAACTGGGAAAATTATTTTAGGGTAGTAAGTGACTATTGATTCTATCAAACCTTCAAATATCCAGAATATTCATTCTCCTATAAAGCCTGACAATTGTTCATTTCCTAGCTGCTGTGATTCTTATATCGACTTGATTTTGAGCTCTACTGCCTTGATGCATTGGTAGAAAAAGTCAATCCCTATATTCTGTAACTATTTCAAAGTCTTCTGGAAGTTGAAATATGAGATGGGGTAAAATATTAAATTATAACAAATTCATTTAATCACTTCATTAAAGTATGAAACTAAAATTAGATAATATATTCAATAAACATGATTCAAAGTTGAACATATGGTATATTCAGGAAATAATATTTTAAAATATTCCAAACTTATGATTTCTAGGAAATGAAGAAAGAAAAATTGGAGAATATTTAGGGAATGGGTTTGATTCAAAATTAAAGCTATATTAATGTGAACATTATTAGACTCTAAATAGAGAATAGAATATGCTTGCTGATGACCTTATATTTATTAACTGTGAATTAAACTGAATTGCTTCAGATCAGATGCTGGGGAAGAAAGGATGCAGAAGAATTTAGTAGCTAATTTCATTATTACTTACAATAGGGAACCAATAGACCATCATCAAAAAAGGAGGATTAAGGGTGCTAAGGAAAGGTACTTAGTATGAAGGTAACCACAAGAACAAAAATTAATGAGCCTACCTAGGTACCAAAAAAGTTAAAAAGAGCCGGGTGCAGTGGCTCATGCCTGTAATCCCATCACTTTCGGAGGCTGAGGTGGGTGGATCACTTGAGGTCAGGAGTTCGAGACCAGCTTGGCCAACATGGTGAAACCCCATCTCTACTAAAAATACAAAAAGTATCTGGGCTTGGTGGCAGGCATCTGTAATCCCAGCAACTCGGGAGGCTGAGGCAGCAGAGGTTGCAGTGAGCCAAGATCACGCCACTGCACTCCAGCCTGGGCAACAGAGTGAGATTCCATCTCAAAAAAAATAATAATAATTAAAAGAAAGATCTATCTATATTAAGAACAGAAAGATTAATACACAATTGAAGAATAATGTAAACATTAAAGGGGATGTGGAACTATTGCCCCTAAGAGGAGGGAGGAAATAGGGTAGAGGAACTAGCTCAGAAACGGGACTTCTTTGCCTATGCCTTGTTTTGGAGATGTGCCTCTGGAAATGGATCAACATTTTTCAATGTACCTTTGCAACGCAACTACATTCCTTCAAAGAAATTTACAAAAATAAGCAATAAACAAATGAACCTAACTGTGTTTTCAGTTGGTGGTATAAAGAGGTGAAATATTAAAAGTGACTTTAAGGCATAGTAATCCCCCAGAGGGATATGTGTTAAGGACAAAACTATTACCTTGATTGTGGTAATGGTTATCGTGAGGGTTTGCTTATGATTGTGCACATCAAATATGTGCAGTTCTTTGTATGTTAATTATACCTCAATAAGGCTGTTTTAAAATCTACAAAAGAAAATTCAAACATTTAAGCACTCATATTTTTGTTTTAGTGTTTTGTTTTAGTCTCACTCTGTTGCCCAGGCTGGCATGCAGTGGCACGATCATGGATCATGGCTCATTGCAGCCTCTACCTCCCAGGTTTAAGTGATCCTCCTACCTCAGCCTCCTAAATAGCTGGGAATGCAAGCATGCAGCACCATGTCAGCTATTTTTTTTTTGGTAGAGAGGGGGTCCCACTATGTTGCCCAGGCTAGTCTCAAACTCCTAGTCTCAAGCGATCCTCCCACCTCAGCCTCCCAAAGCGCTGGGATTACAGGCATGGGCCACTGTGCCAGGCCTAGTGTTGGTATTTTAATACTGACATACTTACATGTGTAATGTGGGATAAAAGCAAATGAGTAATTATTTTTTATTTGAATTCCTACAATCTCAGTGTTATTGAGAACTGGAATTCTTAGCATAGACATAACAGAAAAATAATTAATAGGAAGGAATTTAAAATAAAAACCCTGGAGGTCTTGAATTTGAATTCAATGTAGTGGTATAAATTAATGAGATATTTTAATAAAAATATATTTAAGAAAATATCTTCCTCAAAATAAGCATGTTTCTTATCTATTTCAATTAAAAAACAGCAACAATGACCAACCATTTACAATGAATCTAGATTTGATCATAAAATATGTGTATCTTTCTATAGATATTCTCTCCATTTCTCTCTGTCTCACACACACACACACACACACACACACACAAACACACACACACATTCTTACTGGAAGGAACCAGGGCTTCTTGGAGAAAAGACTGTAGCAGGAGAACTTCAAGATGAAATGGACAATATTTTCATATCAGAGAGCAAGGAATCTTTCAAAGATATTTTGAATGCTGTATTGAAACTACTCAGAAATAATCCTGAAAAAGATTTCACTTGGATTTAGAAAGTTTGAGAATTAACTACAATAGATTGAAACATACCAAACATCTAACATGAGTTTGTAATGAGACTAAAAAACAAAACAAAATAAAACAAAAAAGGAACTCCATCCACCGATTGTTTACCATTGAAATTTTTCATTATTTATTTTGAAATTATTAAAATAAAAAAAGAAAGAATCAATCATTTATCCCATCTTACACTAATCACTCCACTGGGTAACCAAATACTATCTGACTAGATGAAGAAATTATCTCTTAATAGAAATATTTCATCTAATATATGAAGAAACAATGATTGAATGAAAATACCCCTTTTGGGTATGAAGTAGTAAAATAAACCTTATGAATTCTGAAAGGAAAAGATCAAGGTCAGTTTCCTCCATGAAGGTTAAACTTCTGTGTGCATCTAACTCTACCATGCATTTTTAATGTAATTGCTAAATTCTAAAAATCCATATTTTATCATTTAGAAATATATTGTTCAAAATTACAACACTCATTTTTTCTCATTGTTTCATAAATTATTTGAAGAAGAGACTTGGGATGGTTATGCAGATATTGAGTTTCTTATTTGAAAATACAAAGATGTGTGAAAGACAATCTAGAGTATCATCGAATTCACCAAGTACTGACTATTGCTATTCAATCTAAAATTTTTACAAAATTTGAAGTTCTAAGAACTAAACACTTAGGTTTTTGAGTGTAATCTCTCTCTGTTTCCCTATTTGAATTTCTTGTTATTTCACAAGATGAAATGGAAAGTCAATGTTTGACTCCCTAGATTATTTAAATTTTTGAAAACTGAAAAAAATATATTCTGAGTATAATTACAAATGAATTTTAAGTAGACATTATCTCTAGAAAAAAGGTTCATGCAGGCAGTGTGGTACCTACCTACAGTTCCAGCTACTTGGGAGGCTGAGGCAGGAGGATGGGGAGAGTCCCTTCAGCCTGGGAGTTAGAGGCCAGCCTGAGCAACATAGCAACAGCAGTCTATAAAAACAAAACAAAACAAAAAGATACAAAATAAGAGTGAACGGCAAGAGAGGCATCACATTAGCGGAGGTTAAATGCAATTCTAATTTCCACAGAGCTGAAAATGCATTTCAAAATAAACCTTCCTCATTATGACTAAGTGTGCTAATAAAGCATAGAAAACAGTGAATACCACAATAGGAATAAACACACCAAGAAAATATTTTTCCAAAAATATTTATTTGTAGATAGAAAATACCTCCTTTATGAATATTTTAATAAATTTCCTGATTTCTAAAATATTCCCTACATCTAAACTTTATTTTCTTGGTGGCGTTTATTATATACTATAAATAATTATTTATTGCTTATATTTTTCTCCTTGACTAGAATAAAATGTTACTGAATATAATAAAATCTTAGTATCTTGTACAATGTTTATATCTTGCACAAGACAAATCTATAGAGAATAAAGAAATATTGAATAAATAAATTATGAATAAATAAATTGCTTATGTCCTGTTATGTTGAGAAAATCATGTAGATACAGAAACCCTAGATTTTAGTAAAGATTTTGACTCTATTATTCATAATATTCTCTGAAAAAGATAGAATATTTCCACTCAAACTTTACAATTCATCCAAGGATTTTGTTAAAATGCAGATTTTGCATCAGAAGGCTTGGATGGGGCATCAGATTCCACCTTTCTAACTGATCCTTACAAGCAAGATTTAAGGAAAGCATTTTCATGTTTATTTTTTCTACTATCAGGATCTTCCCACGCCGTTTTATAACTCTGGACTCTTGGAACTTGGGACATCATACAATTCAATGATTAAAACTCAGCCTTAAATGTCAGGCAGACTTAGGTTAACCTTGAAACTCTAAATTTGATGGACAAGTTACTTAACTTCTCTGAGTTACTATCTCTGAGAAATGCAAACAATGAAAATTTCCAGCTACACAATATGTGTGAGGCATAAATGAGCAAAATATACTGTATGTAAAATATTTAGGGTGGTGGTAGTCATAGTAGTACTATTATTATTAAATGATTAATAATAGTAGCAGGAGTCACGATGCTGGTAGAGATGCGGGAGATGGTCGTGATATTGATTACTGTGATGTAAAGAACATAAAACAAGCTTATTTTGCCAAATCTTGGGACGCTTTATTGACTTCATGATTCTTGCCAGTATCTGTGAACATTCTACTCAGTGTCTCAGTCCAGGTCAGATAAAATTATTTTATAACATTTGATATATAGGTTGACAGCTGTCCCATATTCACCAATACGTTTCAAAATTCTCTCTCCTTTTTCTCTCCTGCAGTCACAGAAACAATCATGACCACTTAATAAAATGTTAATGGGGTATTTGGACTTTTATTGAATTTTCCCTTAAGAAAAGCTAAACAGACCAACTCTGAAGATGTATAAAATGTAAAAAATGTGACGGAAGTAGTTTTCTTCAGAATTCTTTAGTTAAATTTGAAGCAAAAGGGAAAAATCATAACAATTAGAAAATTCCCCAATGTCAGGTAAAATATGTTATTACATTTTACTGCCAAATATCAAGTATACAGAGTGTGTATAAAATAGCAAATACCAGGCATTTGCCTTGGATAGATGTGACTCAAAGATCAACCTGTGATAACAAAGACTTTTTTTTGAACGTTCAAACAGGAAGGGCTGTTGAGATAACCTAAATATCAGGGAATTTATATTTTTATGTCAACAACTCTATCAAAAGCCTGGCTGTGACAATGGCGGGGGGGAAATACTTCATTATTAGCAGGCAGGACATTTGATTGTGAATAAATCTCAAAACACAAGATAAAGGACTCTTAGTAGACCATGTAACTTTTCAAATTTTTGCTAAAACTAGTGACACCATGTTGCCAATGCATAACCCAATCTGCAATGATAGAGAAAATATATATTTTTTTGCCTAAGGATTAAAATCAATAAAATTACAGTGAAATTTGAAAAAGGCATATCATGGAGCTCTCCAACCACTCCTGTAACTAATGGACATAGCTCTTTAGTAGGTAACATTTTTCTCTCTTAGCCCCATTTCTGACTATCAGAGGATAAACTGCAGAAACCCAAAAAGGAAAGAACAGGAAAGATCATGAAAGATACTACACTTTTTCTTTACTTTTTTTTCTTTTTTTTTTTTTTTTGAGACGAAGTCTCACTCTGTCACCCAGGCTGGAGTTCAGTGGCACAATCTCAGCTCACTGCAACGTCCACCCCCAGGGTTCAAGTGACTCTCCTGCTTCAGCCTCCCGAGTAAGTGGGATTACAGGCACCTGCCAACGTGCCAGGCTAATTTTTGTGTTTTTAGTAGACATGGGGTTTCACCACCTTGGCAAGGCTGGTCTCGAACTCCTGAACTTGTGATCTACCCACCTCATCCTCCCAAAGTGGTGGAATTACAGGTGCCTGCCACCATGCCCGGTTGATACTACACTTTTAATGTGCCCGATGTTCTTCTGAAACATGAAGATAAATGTATGTCATTAATAGGCTCATATAAATGGTTAACGCCTTTAATGTGTCTTCCTAATTTCACATTTTCAAGATAGCTAGGCTTCCAATTTTTGCAAAACATCTGAACTTTCTTAGTGAGGGGCTTGTTTTAATAACAGAAAGCTAACAAAAATTCTTCAAATAGCTGCCTCCCACCAGACCTCTTGTTACCTACAAAAAATGTAAAACCTTACAGGTACCCACTTGGCCTTTTCTGACACAAAATCAAGTTTAGTAATTTCAGCTTGAAAACATAGAAAGGTTAAAATATAAAGCCTAGAAAATTCCTTGGGACATTTAACTTCAGTTTAGGACTTAAATATACGGCTTCAGGGATCCTTGTAAGAAAAGGCAGAATGGCTTAGTGGACCAAAGTATGTGAATTGGAATCAGATTCCCGTGAAAGCCAACCTTGAACTTGCCACCTTGCAAAATCCTTTTAATCATTCTGTCCTTAGAATCTTCAGTTACTAAGTAGGGTGCACTACCTTACACAGGAGCCAGGATGAAAATTTATAACTTATAAAACTGAAGTCACAGTGTCATTAAGCAGATTCTGACTCTATTACAACATATTCTGGGCTTAGATTGAGAAATGAGAGGAATTGGATTCAACATTTTTTAGTATATGATGTACTCATTCCAGCGCATAAATTGAATCTACCAACTACACCTTCATACACAAAGCAAAACCGCATATTGCCAGTTAGTCATCTTGATAAAAATTGAAAATAAATGTCCTTGCAAATTTTAATATTCTCATTCAAAATGTTCTCCTCTAAAATTAGAATCAGTTCCCATTGCTTTCATTTTCACATTTATAGCATTATTTTGTAAATGGATAACTCTGAGCAATTTATAATAAGGTTACATTAATTTACTACAATAAATTTAGAATTCTTAAATGTTACGTATTATTGGCTTTATATGATGTAACACATGGCATAGATGCATTATCATATGCTATTTTGTGATATTTAAAGAAAGAAGCAAAGTTTATTTCAGTTGTTCATCCATTCAATCTATTTATTTGTTCAACAAATAATAATTAAATGCAATAGTCCCACTTTAGCCATGGTTTCAGTTATTCAGAGTCAACTGTGTTCTGAAAGTAGGTGAACACAGTACAATAAGATATTTTGAGAGAGAGAGAGGAAGCAAGCACATTCATATAACTTTTATTACAATATATTGTTATAATTATAGTTTTATTATAAGTTTTTGTTGTTTATTTCTTGCTGAACCTAATTTATAAATTAAACTTTATTGTATTTATGTATATATAAGATAAATCATAGTATATATATGGTATGGTATATCCATAGTTTCAAGCATCTACTAGGGTCTTGAATATATGACCTGCAGAAAAGGAGGGCCGCTGTACCTAATATTTACTAGGCTCTATGACAAATGCTAGGTATACAATGCTAAAAAAAAAAAATACACTCAAGCTGTGTTCTTGTGAAACTTACACTTTAGTGGGAAAGACAAAACTAAAATAAATAAGTGAATAAATATATAAATGCACAAATAAGAGCACAAACAAAAATAACTTGAAAAATCACCTATAGGAATTAAGCAACGTTTTGTAAGTTTAAATTAGAGAATTGGATCATGCGCCTTAGGCGCAAAATTTAAGCTGAGATCTGGCCTTTAATTAGAAGTCAGGCAGGTAAAGAACATTCCAGAGAGCTCCTAGCATGTGTGAATGCCTGGAATAGGCAGTCCGTTCGTAAGTTCAAGGAACTGCAAGAGGGACAATGTTACTGTAGAAGTGAGTTAGGGAGAGAAGGTTTGGAAATAAAGTTTGGATTGCACCCATGAATCAGGGAGGGCCTGGAGAATAGGAATTATCCACACTCACCTATGCTTCCATCCCCCATACTATTGACAACATTCGAGTTCCCCTGGCCTCATCTATGCCATGGAGAATGGCCCCTGCCATGAAGTGGGGGCTTAATTGGCAGGAATCAGTCTTGCCCATTTACACCGTGCCTGTTGCCTGGCTTTGGGTCCCTCAGATCTGGTTTTCCTTTCTAGGGCTGCAATGTGAAGTTTAGAATTGAGTTCGGGACAAAAAGTTGTCTCGGGGGTTCATGAATTCATTTAGATTAAGTTCCAGATGCGCCCTGCCAAATTTGCAGTTATCAGCCAGAAGGGGGGCTCCTCCATTATTTTCCTTATTATAAGCAGAATGCTGAGGAAAAGAATTATCTCCCTTAGGGGGAAAAAAAAACTTACACTACGAAAGGATGGGAGACGGGGGAGAGTCTCTTGCTCTGTGCAAATGGGTTTCTTCAATTACTGTATTCCTTCCCTGGTTTAGACAAGTAAGGATCCTTCAACCATGTGAAAAAAGGCTCTGTGGTCACAGGTTCATGGCAGGAGGGGACGGCAAGCAGAAGATGCCAGCCATCTTGCTGTGCAGGGCCTTGGCAGCAGCTGTGGTTCTCTCCCACCCCTCGTGGCCACTGGGTGTGACTCATGCACGCTGTGGACATGCCCAAGTACCCAAGCCAGGAGGGGAGTGGGAAATGGGGAGAGCTGCTGTGCATCACGTGCCTGCAGCTGTTGGGGTGGGGGTGGGAATGGCTCCTCCAAGAACAAAGGGAAACCACATTGTTCTGAACTGCACCTCTGATGGGTGGGCCAAACGTAGATTCTGCCTAGTATCATTGCCACAGTCTGTAGCAAAACCCTTAACATTATAAAGGAAGAGATAGGAGCCATTTCTAACTGTGAAACAAGGAAGGAAAGATACCACAGGAAAATCTGGGCATCTTGGCTGATGCCTTCAGTGGCCCAGGACCTTGTCCTCACCTCACACAACAGCTAAACCTCTGTGAAGGGAAACAGAGCCAACATTTCTTTCACCCAAAAGAAAGAGAGAGGTGGCAGGGTCTTGGAAAAGAGACAGTTCTGCATCTGAACTCACCCTTGTGACAGATCTGGGCAAGTCCCCAGATGAAACAAGAGAATTCCTTGACCCCTTTGCAGGACTTGCAACAGAGGTGGCTCATTTACTCGGCTACCACTCTTTACCCTTTATGGGACAGAGCACATGAGCAGACAGGAGTGGGAACTGGAGTGAATAAACACTGGAACTGCTGGCCACTTCTTTCTGGTGAGAGCAGGCCTTGTACAGGCCATGTGGCAGCATCCAAGTGTGTTACAATGCTCTTTTAGATCTGCCATCCAGGAGGGGGTGCCTGTGATCCCCAAAGCCCCAGAGGGCATGTTACCAGCTCAGTGAGCCTTTTGCCTCATCACATGGGGTGGCTGCCTTCCACCAGCAATGGCAAAAGGCCAGTGTGACAGCCTTTTTGGGTTCCTGCACCCAGTGCATCCTGAATTCTTGTCCAGTGCCCAAGAGGAATGAGGTCACACAGACTTGAAAGATGTTGAATGGGGAGATTTTATTGAGTGGTGGAACTGGCTCCTACTGGGATGGGGAGGTGGAAAGGGGATGGAGTGGGAAGGTGGTCTTCCTCTAGAGTTCAGCTGTCCCAGACCAAACTCCTCCCCAACCATCCCTGGCCAAACTCCACCCTGACTGTAGTCTTCAATGTCCAGCTCCTTCTACTCCTCGCAACATTCAGACAGTTCTCTCTTCTGTATGTATGTGTCCCCTGAATCTGGGGCCTGAGGTTCCTATGGGCACAGGGTAGGGGGTGTGGTGGGCCAAAAGGCAACATTACGGTGGGAAAGTGGACACGTAAAGTTTTCATTTCATGCAGCAGGTCAAGGCTTGAGGGTGCAACCCTCGCCAGGGACCTCACCTTTTTTTACCTAGTATTTCCCTGCCTCCTGACCATAAAACAAAGCAAAAAGTAACAAGCAAAATCTGTCAAAAAAAGAAAAAGCAATAATTTAGTTAAACTTTTGAGGTAGAAATCACTGAGAAGCATTTAGTGAATATGTCAAATGTTTTCGTGAATACATAAATTTGCAACTCATTAGCAGGTTTATGGCTGAAGAGTAAATGCAGGGTCATTTAAATCCCTTAGTCATGAAGGACTGATGAGGGAGCAGGTTTCCTGTAACAATGTGAGTAGAAACCAGATTGAAGTAAATTTTAGAGTGAAAGGGAACAGAATAAGTGAAAATTATAATTCTAAATGGCTTTTTAGAGAAACTTACATGAATAAAAACAGAAAGGGTTTTTATATTTTAGATGTGATCTTTGTCAAAGAGGTTTTTTATTTGATTTATTTATTTTTTAATAAGGGAGAATCCTAGGGCATATCTGAATGCTGTAATCATTCAGTTGGAAGAGAAAAATCTAAAGCACAGAGGAGGAAAGTAAGTATCAAATGAAACAAGTTAAGAAAAAAGGGAACAAGATTTTGAACAGTGAGGAAGAACTAGCTCCAGGGGCAAACAGAGCATCATATGGGAAAAGTCTTCTCAGATGCTAGATTATCTCTTTCTTTGTAATTAGGCATTTTAATTATTATTTTTAGAAGAGAGAGGGAGTGGTAATCTTTAATAAACAACCAAATCCAATTGTAAAATAATCTTTCCTTTAATTACTCTATTTCTGAAGAGCTATACAGAATAGCCATGGTAAACATTCCTGCTGCAGTTTTACAACAGTTTGTGATGGCCTGTCATTTAAACTTTGGGAAAAACAGATCAGTATTGACAGTATTGAGCTTCTATTTGAGTATGTATTTGCACACATACACACAAGGCCCTATGTATGGAGTCACCCCAAAAGCCACAGAATTGCAATCATTCTATTTCCCTTATTATATGTCTGTTAGTAACAATTTTTTGCATAAAAACTGCTGAAGGTGATAGAAGAAAATTCAAATGTATGAAAGGAAAAGAGAGGAACACACAGCTTCTAACCAATGTGCATAGATAGTCTGTGCCTTTTTCATAGAGGAGGGCTTCAGGCAAAACCATTTCAGTTCACTGTTTTCTCCTGAGCCTTGTGCTTCTCATCTTTTGGTATTTTTGGAAAGTAGATTGGTCTAGGTAGACGTTAACACAAATGAATTATCAAGGTAAAGTGAATGGACATTTGTATGGTAGATCACGTCTATCATCTCATGGTAATATAATTTTTGTTTAAATAAATGTACACAGGGGCTACAAATGAACCACTCTTTCAACAACAACCACTAAAATAACAATGGTAACTGACAAACTGGTTTCAGAGTGAATAATTTCACCAGTGTGTTTTATAGAGTATAGAGAGAAAAAGCATAAAAAATTCAAACTTCTAACAGTTAAGCAAAGTGGAATAAACACACGATGAAGAGGTGATCACAGTTGGTTGAATTCAGATTATTTTGACCTAACAAAAGTTATATTATCTCTCTAGTGTGGGGCAAAATTATCTTTGGGATCTTGTCAACCTAGGATTTTATTAATTAGCATGGGTATTTGCAGACTTTACAAAGAGAATAATTTATAAAATTGAATTTTTAGCTTTATATAATGAAAATTTTCACATTTGCTATTATAACCTCAAATTAAATATGACCAAATGAATTTGGTCTTAAAATTGAATTTGATGCAATTTTATTTCTATAATATGTTACAATTATACATATATCAGCAGAAGGAAATAATCCTAACGATGCTTACAAATAAGTATAAAAGTATTGTGATATTGAAATAATCACTTGAATATTTTAGGTGCTGAAAGAAAAGTTTACTGAATAACATAATTGATCTTAATGGCTAAATATTTTAATATCTCCATCACTGCAAGATCATGCTGGTCACAAATGCCAAACCAAAGCGATTCAAAGAAACAACATGATATCCTTTCTTTGATCACAGATAGAAAAATTAAATCACAAAATGTGTTTGTGTTCTTCCCTCTAAGAATACCACAGAGTTTTAATTAGGCTTACTATTTTGTAAGTCTTAAAGTCAAGTAAACTGATTCCTCCCACTTTATTTTTCTTTTTCATAATTCTTCAGCTATTCTAGGTCCTGTGCCCTTCTATGTAAATGTCACAACAAGCTTGTCTATTAAAATTTAAATCAAAAATTTTATTTAAGTCTACTAAAATCCATGGTACAATCTTGATAGAAACTGCATGAAACCAGTTTCAATATCAGTTTTGGAAGAATGGACATTTTTACATTGTTGAATCTTCCAGTTCATGAACATGGTATGTCTCTCCACTTATTTAGAGAGCAAAGCTTAGTATACTTACAGTAAAGTTAAAAATGAGCAAAATTTTGCTCATTATCAACTGAGTAAAATTGCGCAGGGTTTATTTCACCAAATTGAAATTTTTGTGACATTAGATAGACTTGCATTCATTTATTTTGACTTTTCCAAATTATTTTATCTTCTATTGCTCAAACCAGATGGAATTTATCCTTTCAGGAGTTTATCCTGAAAAGAGAAAAATAGTTGCTTATTGTCATATTCAGGTTAGGACAAACTAGAGAAGTTGCCCCATGGTGACCAGGTGTTTGGAGTGGAAGAGAAAGGAAGTAGGTGAAGAAAGGAGAGATAGTACACAATCACCTCAATAGGCAGACTACTTACTTCACAAAACTCCAGGGCTTGTGATTTGTCTTCAGCATTATTGGTCTCCTTTTTACCCCAGCTATTTCACTAAGTTATGTGGAGTTAACCACAAAATGTGTGTCCTGAGGGTGTGGTAGGGCAGAGTGAGAGTAGATAAGTGACTCAAAGCAATTCCTATGGGGCTGCGAGCCTCTTTAAATATGGTCTGGTCACAAGTTCACCAAAATGGGCCAGGGTTCTGAAACCATGTGTCCCATTCTTGTTCCTCAATGTACCTTCTGATTAGGGAGAAAGATAATTCTCAATTGAGCTATGCATTAGATTCATCCCTGATATGATATACAGATTTGCCAGCATTCATCCTCACCTCTCTAGGAAATGGAATGAAAAGCTCTTGACTATATATGCCACTTTAAACTCCACTGGTGATTCTGAGTCAGAGCCAGGGTGCAGAGCACTAATGTGAGGACTGAGGTAGGAAATGCCAGTTATTAAAGCCTGCTGATGCAGACGGTTTATGGAAAAGCCACTGTAACTACCTACTAATCTCTACCTTTTCTATTAGCTTAAGTTATATTTTCAAGGGTATTCGTGTTTGGGACTGAACGGTTTTTCTGGCCACAGGCAGAAACCAGTGGTCTCGTGGCCTTGTGATTTAGAAAGCAGTAGGAGAAGTAAACATTGTTAAGAGAGGACAAAGGGGAATTTTGTTTTCGCAGAAAACTGCAAACCTGTCTGTAGAGTTAAGCTGTATACTACATATAAGCAATTAGTGAAAACAACATTGATATGACAACCTTGCAGAAATGATCATGAGCCTCCCACGCTAAACAATGCTACAATATTCTAAAAATTTATAGGCAAATTATGTAGAGTTAAGGTGCACAGTCAAATACAGTCAATTAATGTTATCACTGTAAATCAAGATTACAGTTTTCCATGCAAATAACAGTTAATAAGCATAAATAACAGCACAAGTGACTCAATTTAGCAAATCACACAGGCTGCTGTGCATGGTCAGTGTACTGAACTGTTGAAGGAAAAATGAGCCAATTTAGTACTGGCAGAAAGATTGCTCAAATGCTAATTCAATATTAAACAGACATCAAAATAGCTGATAGAACTGAAAGCAAACCACAGGCAAGGAAATTACAGACAAGTAGCAAACAAACACAAAAGTACTGGAAAGACAAGTTTTAGAAATTTGAAATTAATAGCCAAAGAAACCTCAACATCCCCTAAAAAATGTAGCCTGTTCAATAGTGGTTGTGAGACAGAATGCAACACAGAAAGTAGAGGTTACGTGATACAGTGATAGGTCACATTGACTATGTTTGGGCGCTGCCACCAAAACTTACCAGATATCACTTAGCCTTTTATCTGTAAAAACTGAAAAATATATTAATTTTACCCCATAAAGTTGTCATGACAGCAATTCAAGTTTGTGCACTTAGCATGGAACACCGTATATCATAAACACTAAATAGATTTTAGATATTTTAAAAATATATAAAAATTAAACTCTCATGACTTGGCTCCGACAGTTAAAGTTGATAGCTCATCATGTTACCCAAGACATGTTTTGTTGTTCACATTTTTGCTTAAGGGAATAATTCCACTTTCAGTTGTAGAAAAGTCACTCTTCTAACCAAACGTAATGGAATTTACCTTTTGTATTACCCCAGGAAGGCTAGAACTAAAGCACACAGCACACAGACCAGGAAGCCCGCTTCTCAAACATACAGACTGACAGCCAGTATCCTAACAGTGGCCTATAACATTTTTCATGATAGGGACCTGCTCACTATGCTCTAACCTAAGCTCTTCCTTCCTCACACTTAACCCACATCTCCAGTCACATTGGCTTCATGGGAGCTCCACAAATATGCCAAGTAAGCTCCACCCTCAGGGATTTGAATACTCTGCCCCCTTTGCCTAGAACATCTTTCCCCATTATCACTGCTCTTTCTCCTCACTTCCTTCCGGTTTCTCCACAAATATCACTTTATCAGAAAAGGCTCCTTCTTAACGGCCCTACACATTTCTATATGATATAAATTTCAACATCCTTTCATCTATCCTACTTGATTGCTCTCCATGTCACTAATACATTAAAATTCAACTATTTGTTAATGTTCCATTTAGTCCAGTAGAATATAAATAACCCTGTAAGCTTGGTTGTCTGTTTTTATCACTACTTTATGTAGCAGCAAGAACAGAGCCTGCACAAATTAGGCACTCAATAAATATCTCTTGAGTTTATAAAAATATGAAATATGATCTATCCTTGCAAGGTTTTTAGAAAAGTATCTGGCATATCATCAGCACTCAATATGTGTAAATTATTGCTTTACTATTATTATTAATAAATACTGCTCCTTGAAAAATTTATGACAATCATGATTATTGCACTTATTGAGGACATACTATGTTTTAGAAAATGTACTCAATTTGTTATATATATAACCTCATTTAATTCATTAAATAATTCTAGGAGGCAGGCATAATTAATGTCATGATTATTCAAGTGAGAAAACAGAGACATTCGGAGCTAAAATTAGTTCAAACACAAATATTTTATAAAGTATAGAATCTGAAATCTAACCCAGGATATTTGACTTCAGATTCCATCTTTAACATGCAATATTATTTTCTTCACATTTTTTACCTAGGCAAATTACAATAAGAACTTTGAAAAACAATATTAAAAGCTCAAGAAAACCAAGTATAACTAACAAAAACTCAATATACAGTGGTAAAAAAAAAGTATAAGCTAAATTGCTGTTACTGAGGACCCCCATAATACAATGATGTAAATAAGATAGATATTTATTTCTTTCTCCTCTGACACTTTGGCTGGGTGAATTTCAGCAGGCTCTTGTTTTGCCTATGCTCATTCAGAACACAGGTTTGTCCCACTTTGTTCCTCTGCCCTTTCCTAGAATGTGTTCTTCATCTGCATAGTCTAAGTTGTATCACAGCTATGAGCCTATACAGAGAAAGCACATTCAGAGCACTCCCCTCTACAAGCCCATCTGGATTATTCTCACTATGCATAAAGGAGAGATTGTGTCTTGATGAACAACTAAGCATATTGCAAAAGGACCAAAAAATACCAGAAGAAATAGAGTTTCACTAATTATTTTGCAGATATGCCTTTTGAGAAAAAGTGTTAAACAAGTTCATTTAAACCAACGGGTTCTTCAGCAATGTGGGAAATTTTTCTACCAACACTGTTGAAAACTGGAAGGAAAGGTTTATTTAAAAACAACCATGCATCACAAAGATCCTCAGGCCATGACTATTGAGCAAGCAGTGCTTAGGGTTTTGTTTTGTTTTTTACTTTTATTTTAAGTTCAGGGGTACATGTGCGGGTTTGTTACATAGGTAAACTTGAGTCATGGGGGTTTGTTGTACAGATTATTTCATCATCTAGGTATTAAGCCTAGTACTCATTAGTTATTTTTCCTTATACTCTCCCTCCTCCAATCCTTCACCCTCGGATAGGCCGAAGTGTGCGTTGTTCTCCCTTACGTCTCTGTGTGTTCTCATCATTTAGCTCCTGCTTATAAGTGAGAACATGTGGTATTTGGTTTTCTGTTCTGATGGAGCTGGAGCCCATTACTCTTAGTGCTTAGGGTTTTAAAGGTACAGAAAGAAATGCAGAATTTTACCAGGTACCATGCAACAGTACTTTTAAGTTGTATAGGAATAAGAAACTTACAGTTGGTCAATCTGAATTGTTCTTTTCAGTTTAATTTGTGCTCAGACATGGTGACAGATGGTCTTATTTTTGTTCACTCCATGGTGGTTAGAGTGACTCCTTGTCTAATGTTGGTATTCTGTGAAATTGTTTATTTTTTATAGGAGAACACCACAACCTAAGTGTTAAAGTAAGGCCAATTCCCTGTGAAGTAGTCAGAAGGGTTTCTAATCCTCAGGGTTGCCAAATAAAATACAAGATGAAATATAGAAATACAAGATGAATTTTAGATAAACAGTGAGTAACTTTTAGAGTATATGGTTGTCCCATGCTAAATTTGGGACATACTTTACTTATACTTAAAAAAAATCCATTATCTATCTGAAATTCAATTAACTGAGTGTCTTATATATATTTGCTAAACCTAATAACTGTTTCTCCCAATCCCCTTTTCAGATTAAGTTTAGAATTAAGGGGACTAAATTTAGCCCTGCACCATCTTACCCTACCCTCAACCCTGAGAGTGTTATTGGAGTTTATAGCAGATCTGGAACTTACTTGTTAATTGGTCCCTTTAGCCCAGTCCTTTACAGATCCTCTAACTATAATTGAACAGTTAGTCCAATGGAGACACTTTGTTAGTTGGCTATGAATAACTTTCTTATATTTGGAAATAAGTTCATTTCAGACCTATCTCTGAGGATGATTTAGCATCATCACCTGCCTCCATTGCCCCCATGCCACCCTCCCCACCAACACAACCACACACAACTAGAGAAATGAATGTGATGACAAGACTGAAGTATGGTGGCATGGAAAACTATCATACGTATATCATGGTTTATGTTCATTCATAAGAAGTTGGGTACATCTGTTTTTAAAAAGTTGAATAAAATTTAAAATACACAAGGGTTTAGATTTCATTTTTAAATAGAAACAGTATTAAAAGTTTAAAAAATTTACTATTTTATGGTAATAAATATCACTCAACCATTAATTGGACTTTTGTATAATAAATTTGATGGAAAAAACCCATTTTAAGGGAAAAATGAAATATATAAACCTGAAGTCTTCATAGTATTTCAATGCTTTTAAAAAGCATAATGGTTCTGAATGTTCCAGCTCAGGCTCTCATGCTAGGGTCCATATGCCCCTAACACTGAAACAGCAGTGTTCTGGCACATGCTTTATAATTTCCACCAACCATTGAGGACAGTCCAAAGAGTAAATTGGATGAATGATTAATGCTGATGCTAATCTGAACATAGCAATGCAATGGTTGTATTCTCAAAGCTGTTTCACTCTTGACGCCTTATGTGGCTGGCACAGAGGAGCTGTATCACTCATGAGGAGTCTGTTGCCTTGCATGAGACAGAGGTGAGGAAGCCTCTGCTAGGGTTGGAAGACTCTATGTTCTGAAATTCATTAACTGCCCCAAAAGCCCAATTATTAAGGACATTCTGCAGGACTCTTCCTGCATGAAATTAGAAGGAAAGCAGCCTACCTACTTACTGATCTTTGGAATGGGAATGAACTGATCTACTACTTAGAGTTCTGCCAAAAAGCATGGAACCCTTTGTAGGTCAGTCTACTTGCTCTGACTCATACCTTACAAGTTACAGCAGAATAAAAGCTTCTCAAAAACACTTGAAATCTGGGAATATATTTTTTCCTAAATAATATTTCCCTTAAAAGTTCTCAAGAGTTAAATCTCCAAGCGGGGAGAAATCTGTACAAATCATATATACATTGGATATTCTATATATGTGTTATATTAAATAAAAACGTTGATTCTTTTTTATATACCCTCAATTTTAACTGAAGGAATTGATTTTTAAAAGTTTTATTAATAATAATTGATTTCACATCTACAACTACCATTTAAAAGTTATGCAAATTTTTGTCTTTGAAAATGAACAATAGCAATAATATATAGTGCTTATAAATATTATATATAATACAACAATGTAATATATTATATTAATACACTATATAGCTTATTGTGTAGCTGTATTATTCTAAGCTCTTTGGGTGCTATAAGTAAATAGTGTACTGCTGTAGGATATTGATGTAATTTATTATATAAATTAGAATAACTACAATTACAAATGTGCAAAAAATTGCGCTTAAAAGGATGTGTTATTAAATCATCTGTCTCAGAGATTTATGTATTTTGTGTTACCATAATAAAATCACTTAGTGTGAAGTTAATTTTCTAATATTACCATCCTTTATATATATCCGGTTCTAAACTAAATAGCATTTCTATTATTTAGTATTTCTTATACCTATCTCTTGCTATCCTTTTACGAACTTTTCTGGTGAAGCTTTGGTCAGTCCAAAAATAATAACTCAGTTTTTTTCTTGGTTATTCCTTAAACCAACCTCTATGTTTTCCTTTATAGTCTCATTTTCAATTAATTCTACAAAATAAAATGATCCTTCTTACTCATTATCATGACTGTTGATCATTTTTGGTATCATCTGTTTTAAATGTTTTAGAGCAAGTATAGTCTAGTTTATTTTCTATGCTGCCAAGAACAATATATTATCCTTATATTATTATTTGATAACTTTAAAAAATGCTTAATTTCCACATGTGCTGTATTTTTATATGAATCATTCATCTGTGAGTTTGAAATAAAACAATTTCACTATTTCTTTTGGCCAAGGACATACCTTTGGTTTCCCTTCTATTAATCTTCTATTTAAACACTAACTAGCTGTATTTCTTCTGTGCTTTCAGTTCATATATCCTAGAGATCAAATTTCAGTTTTATATCTGTTAAAAGAATGTTTATGAAAAGTGAGAGCCCTAAAGGGGATAACTTTAGATAACTTTCCCACTGTTCAGTAGATTATGCATATTTAAAATATAATATGATTTTTAAAGCTGCCAAATAATTTAGTTATATAAGAATCTAATGACCATTTGGGAGATATGAAGATATTTCTAGAAATTAATTTAAGGAGAAGATTAACATACATAATTCTTAGACCAAAGCAGGTTCCTTAAGCATGCTGTAGCAAATAGGATTTCACTCTACAATAGTGAAACATTTAAACTATGTGTACCAATTAATAAAAATTATTGGAAAATGTATTGAAAATATCAATAGCCTAAAGTGCAAACAGGATATAACAAGTGGTGGGCAACATTTTTATTTCCTTTGGAAATTTAAAATATCCTTATATATTAATAAAAGTTTATATCACAATTTGCAATTTGGGAGTTATGGACAAAACAGTGCTTCAACTCATTCTAGTAATTATCTTAGAGCTATAATTATGGATTCAATATCAATCTACTCTCTACTGGAATGCTGAGATTTCAGTCCTGATTGGTATTCTAGGTGTGATTTCTGGATACTAAAAGACTAGGAAAAACAGACAACATGAGTTGAGCTTCCTTTAAGATTCATGAAATCCTAGAATAACTTTTCAATTAGTTAGCTAAAAGCAGCAAGATCTTTTGGAAAGTGGTTATTGTAAAGAATCATTACTGAATATAACACCAGCTATAATAGGCAGAAAAATGATAGTATACATTCATGAGATAATAAATAAAAGTTTTTCATCAAAGGCAGGAAAATTTATGACCTCACTACAATTTGTATCCTCAACTCCTATTATTTTTACCAGACACAAAATTGGCTCCAGAAACGTAGCTAATTCTCTCTCTCACCTTAAGATCATCAACAGTAACTTCAGAGTGGAATTAACTATGCTGAATTATAGATTGACAACAGATTTAATAGTGTTTAATTTTACCATAGGCCAGAAAACATCATCTATGCAGACATGGAATTTTCAATATAAAGAAATGTCATCATCATGAATAATTGAAAAGGGATTTACTATGTGATTCATTGATACCAAGAATAAAATCTTTCAAATCTGTTGCTGTTCAAAGTGGTAATATTGCAATTCTATAGGCATTCTCTAAAAACATCCTTAAATACCATGTCAGTAGAGAAATGCAGAAAGCTATAATTTGCAAGTGGTAAAATTGAAACAAAGATATTATAAATTAGTTCTTCTACTTACATGATTAAAAACATTTTTATTTCTTTATTTTCAAGGTAACAGCTAGCACATCTTTCTTTTAGTAGTTTATATTTGTATTTTACATTAAAATGTAAATGCTTAGGATATGGACAAAAGGAAAAATATAAAATTTACTAGTGGAAAATATACATTTAGCTTATTTCTTCTTCTTGAATAATAACTCAATTTTCTGGAAATTTAGTTGGCCATGGTCCAAGAAAACGATTTCACTGCAGAGATATTAGTTGCCAGTATAATCAAGAATATGTCCAAATGTGTCTCTAAAATCAGTGAGGTGTCCTGCCAAGTACTGCTGACCATAAAACTTAAAATTATATTGATCTCTTCTCAAATAGAGAGGGTTAATAATGTATTTTTAATAGAAAACAAATGGGTGTGTTGAGATCATAAAATTCTGTGCAAACAATAATTTAAGTCCTATTAACCTCTACGCTATCATGGCTAAGAACAGTTTTCAAACATCACATAATGAAATGATTACACTAAGGCAAAGTTCTGAGTAAAAGAGATGATTAAAACACTGAGAATTTACCAGAACTGCAAGAAGAGACGTGTTGAGTGGGTCAGTAGACATATTTACTGTCATAAAAATCTACATAAATGAGCCTAGACAGAGAAAGCATCTGTGAATTTGTTAAATTTGAAAACTCTGAGGAGAATAATAAATATAGAGCAGGCAGTTTGAAAAAAAAGTCAGTGAAGTTGGCACTCTGCTGTGCTAAAAGTAGTTGAATGTACAAAAATGGAACCTTATACAGCTGGCTTAAGTATAAAGAACCAAAATACAGAGCCAAAAAATCTAGTGCATTAAGAGCCCTTATAGAATATTCAATAAAAAAATTTAAGTTTCTATTAATATTATGAAATGTATTTGGGGCATATAGTTAAGAGAAAGAAAAAGGATTTCAGAAAAACACTTTAGAATAGACAAAATGATTTATGTGGAACTAATATCAGTCTGACACTAACCATATATACTATCATTGAACCATGTCTACTGTCTATCCATCTAGTTATCTCTTAAATAGTGTATTAGAGTCAGTTAAAAAGTAGTTGTTACATGTAACAGAAATAATAATTTTCCTGTTCATTATAGAAAATATACCTCATGACCAATATTAGGGCAATTACATTTATAATGTCTCCTTAAACCTATAATATATGTGTATTAACGTGTTTAATTATTTAAAAATCATTTATTATTAATTAATATTGAAAAATATTACAAACAATATTTTATTCTGTCTGATAGACAGGTTTATGTTGAATTAAACATTTTCAAAACTTACGTCCAAACTATTACCATGTTAAATCACTGTCCTAATTTTCTGGTTATCAGCAAAGAACTCAAAAGGGATCTACACTCCCTGGATCTATAACTGTCAGAGACTGGCTTCCTGCTATATTGGTAGAAGTCCAGGTAGACATGATCAGAGAGTTTTATCTCCTACTTTGACACTATCATAGTGACAAGATGTTCCTCAGAGTACACTTGGACTCAGTAAGTTCTATTACATGATTTCTGTTTCATGGCAAATTTGGGACTAAACTCAGCCATTCATTCACCTAGTCATTCTCTAATTCAAAACTATTTGTCATCTATTATTGTCCAAGGTTGCGTTAGGCACTAGGAGTGCGTTGGTTACTAGACAACTCAGGGCCCTGAGCTCATTATCTGGGAATAACTGAAAAATAAATTCTTACTAGCTTTTAAATGATGAAATTTAATAAAGCAGTAAATTACAGACACACAGTGAATTTCAGATGCCTCCAAGAAAACAATACATCATATATTGGAGTTTTACAATTATTCCTCTTCTCTTGAGGGTTGATAATAATTTCCAAGCCTAATTTGTATTCTATTTTTAGAATACAACCCTGCTTTATTCTATTTATTTGGTCTTCTTGTCCTTGTCCATCTTCTGAAGTTAGTTAATCACCATTGATACCACAACCTGAGTTAATCATTGTCTCAGAAGACCTCCATCTTCATTCCAATGTGCACTGCACTGCCTGGGGCTTGCCTACTCCCTCAATAAGTGTCCTAGCATGATATTTCCATAATTTTGAGGGCTTGCTACCCACTAATAAAGCCTCATAATTGTGTTTCTGTGCTTTCTGAAGTTCAACTTTGTCTTGTATATGTTCTGTGTACCTCATGCACTGTGAAGTATGCCCAGGGAGGCTTCCATTACTATCTTTCTTCTGCGCCAAGATGTCGGGCTTTCTCCCCCGTGTCCTCTATTTGCCTCCACTACTTATAGTCTACCATACTTTGCTGTCTGTTCAGGTTCTTTCTTTCTCTATTAATCAATTTTGTCTTTCTGACTTTTTTCGTGGAAAGAGAAATTATTTATTTACCTGTTAGTAAGCCCTGCCATTTTTAGATGAAAATCCTTGCTGTCTATCCCCTGCTGAAAGAAAGAAATCGCTCCAAAAAAACTTGAACATCTTTTTCTGGGAAGTACTGTTCATTTCATTTTAAAAGTCCATAACTGAACAATTGTATTGTAAATCTCACCACAAACTATAAATATAGTAACCCACTTAATACAATGACTGGGCCCTGACATAATAGCCTACCTTTCTGTGTGTGCTCCAGTTATTGATGGCCACACAAGTCTCTCTCATTTAGACCTAGTTAGAAAATGTGATTATCATTTCTTTAGAATTAACATTCCTAAAAACAATGTTATCTACATATTGCCCAGACCACCTCATGGCTTCCTTTTCCTCATGACTTTCCTATTTCTAGCATCATCTATTTATATAAGCTAAAGACTTTGAGTCTCTTCTCTTCATCAATGCTTTTCTATCTGCCAAATCCCAAATTCACTTGGATTTTTGGCTGTACCTACTCAGGCATTTCTTCTTCTTTATTCTAAATGTAACTGTCCTGGTAGAATCCCTTACAAACTTTAACTGAGAATACTCTCTAAGCTGATCTTTCCATTTCCACTCACTTTTATTCTTCCAGTCAAATTATCATACTTTTTTGCTTCATGGCAACTGATTTTAAAAATACCTGCAATATCTCCTGAGTGACTAGAGAATTAATCCAATATTTCAACCTACTCTTTTTTTTTTTTTTTTTTGAGACGGAGTCTCGCTCTGTCGCCCAGGCTGGAGTGCAGTGGCGCGATCTCGGCTCGGCTCACTGCAAGCTCCGCCTCCCGGGTTCACGCCATTCTCCTGCCTCAGCCTCCCGAGTAGCTGGGACTACAGGCGCCCGCTACCACGCCCGGCTAATTTTTTGTATTTTTAGTAGAGACGGGGTTTCACCGTGTTAGCCAGGATGGTCTCGATCTCCTGACCTCGTGATCCACCCGCCTCGGCCTCCCAAAGTGCTGGGATTACAGGCGTGAGCCACCGCGCCCGGCCTTCAAACTACTCTTATCTTTATTTTTTATATATCTACCGTTCATGAGATAGCCTTTTCTTTTAATATTATTTATGCTTTTCTACCTCTATCACTTCTAATAAAAGGTTACTTCTGCCTATAGAATGTTTTCACATTCTATCTCAGAGCCATGCCTCTCCCCTAATATTTATGTTCAAATTATACTCATTGTTGAAATCGCAATCAAAATATTACTCCTGTCTATGGTCCTCCTATAAGTCAGAGCCAATCTCTTCTTCTATACTTTGTATTATTGATTCCCGTTACTTGTCTTTCACCTTCATTTTCTTTGCTTTGTCATACCCTTACCTTATAGTTAGTATTATTTCTTTTCCAAATGTATTGTAAAAAATTACTTATTTTTTCTCCTAGAATTTAATTGCACCTTGGGAAAATAAACTGTGTTACCAATTTAATGAAAATAAAATGAGTTTCGGAATCAGACAGCCCTAATCTGCCTGTGACCTGAGAAATTCTGAGGAATTTGGACAAGGTGTGGACTAGAGCCTTGCAAGTATAAGCAGTCCCAGTGTTAAGATGAGGAATGTAGCTTTATTATCAGAAATAGAATAATCACATGTAACCTGTGTCAATTGAGCAGATAACCTTACAATATCTAAGTGTCTTCCATGAATATAAGCCCAGAAACTGAAGAGGTAGCATGTCATCATCCTGAGGACGCTAAAGCCTCTGCATTGTTTTTGTTTTATGCCTCATCCCGCTCTATTTCTGTGAAGACATCGCCTCATCTTGTTAATAACTGGACTATTTGAAGACTTTTTTCAGGCCATAGTCTTTCACCAGCCATTTTCACCTAGAGATCTCTGATTTGGTTGGGAAAAGAGTGTCTATCCAACCAGCCAACCATGGCATCTCTTACTTAGGCATTTCCATAAAGCTCCCTAAATTTGATTAATTATTCCTCCAGAAGATAAGATTAGAAAAAATATTGAAAGTTGTACATTTGCCTAAGACATGGTATTATTTCCTGCAATAGTCTCAGGGGATGCAAAGGGGATTACAGGCTGAGGAATGATCATTGTGTATGGCCTCACTTCTCCAGCAGTTACCATATAGAGGATGCACTCAGGTTATGACAACAGCTACTAGCCAATTAACAGTGAGATTCTGCCATGTAGGAGAGAGACAACAGAGAGGATTTTCTAAACTCTTAAGCCCTTTGCTGCACCACACAAAACTCAAGCATATGTAATTTATGGAGTGAGAAGTAAAAGTTATAAGCTTTTGAGCAGAAGCCATGGCACCTAGAAATGATATCTGACTTCCTGGAATAGTTCCTTAATTTAAAATTATGCATAGTTTTTATTGTCATGGCTATGTATCACAAAGTCATATCCACACTCTGGATGACAAGATTACACAATAGGGTGGATACTAGGAGGCAAACTCATTGGGAGCACCTTTGCACTGTCCACCACAATGTTTGACTTTCAAAATGTAATTCACCTAAAAATATGTAATTGGTTAGAGTTGAAGTTAAGTGTAGAAGCTAGAGAAATAGTATCACTTGTGCAAGTTAACCATATAAGAATAATAAAAACAATACCAATGGTTCAGTTCAACAAGAAGTATCAGAAAAAGACAGAAGAAAAGATCTCAACAGATGTTTACAACTAAGGAGGAGAAAGTGGAATTAGTAACAACGACATGGGGAAGAGTGTCCAGAGGGTTTACAAGGAATCTTGGCAGAAGGCAAAGAAGCTTGGATGCAGATAGGCATAAATCCAGAACTCCTATCTTTTCACCAAGTAAGTAGCTATGTGATTTTAAGCAAGTTATTTATCAGTTCTGAGCTATAATTCTTTTACAAAAATGGTTTAGCTGTATTTGGCTGGCACAAACCTGAGGAAGATTAAATGCCATAAGACATAAAAAAATGCCTAGCACAGTTAATATGCAAAAACTTCTTGCTATTAGGAAATGAACCAAGATATAGTATTATGAAGGCTATAACCCTTAAATATAAAGTAAGCTTGAAATGTGGTACTAGATTAAGGAGGTATATTTTTCATAACTCTATATCCAGCATCTCCTCATATCTTAAATTGAAAGGCTTAAAACAGAATCAGGTAACTTTAGGCTACCCAAATTCCTAGGCCCACAACATTCTTGCACTAAAAATAAATAAATAAAAAGCAGGTCATAAACAGTTCCTGTGTTTTGAGCTAAATTTATAGCTGAACTAAGTACGTAGCAGATGCTCAGAACATTCTTGTTTTACTATCACAAATGGCAAGGAAAAAATTCTGCTAGGATAAATTCAAGTACAGCAGTCCAGTTGGTGGATATTTCAAGTCAAGGCCCGCTTGCAGCAGCACAGCTGCACAGCTGCACAGCTGTCTTCCTGACATCATTCCAGAATCTCTAAGTAGCCAAAGAGTAGACATACCTGCAGTTAAAATTGACTAGGTTCAGTGTGCAAACTCCTGAGGGAGGCTTCAATTACATTAATAGAGCTGAGCTTCAGTATTATTTGTGACCAAATTTTTTAACTAAATTATAGGAGTACTGTAATTTATAATTTATACACAATATAGTTTATTTTTAACCATGCTTTATTAGAGAATCTTTATGACACAAAATTAGAGAAACAACTAAAACTAAAAACTTGTCCATAACCCAGAAATCTGAAGACAATCTATTTAAATAATCTGGTTTATAGCCTTCAAATCACATTGATGTATACATATATATATATATATGTTTGTACATATGTATAAACACATACGCATGTTTAAAATATAAATTTTAAATATGGATCATACTTTATATACTGCTTAATAAACTCCTTTTTCTGTATTTAATATCTCTTAGAAATAGCATGAGCCATTAAATATTCTTGAAAATGTAACTTAAATTACTATATAATAATTTGTTTAATTCAACCAATTTTTTATCATTGGCCATTTAGGTATCATGTTTTTAAATTACATTAAAGTAGCACTGCACAGAACATATGTATGTTCATTTATACACACACAGATTTGTGGTTACCATCGATAGTTTAATTTACGATAAATTCCTAGATAAAAATTTTCACATCAAAGTGTGTATGTGTGTATATACATATACATACAATATACACAGTTTTCCTTTATATATATAGTTTTATGATCATTAGTTCAAGTACAAATATATTTCTACTCTCATTCTAGTGCTTAATTCTTAATTTGTTTCAGGAGATGTGTTTTAGTGGTTGTTTGTGGAAATTTGTATTGTTTAGAAGCTTATTTTTATTATTTTTTATTTATTGTAGTTATTGGACCTTATTTTCATAAACCCTTGTGCAAATCTTTCCTGTGTTTTATCTCTCATCCTTTTTACTGAAAGACCTGGGATGCCATTCTATGCTACTTAATGGAGAGCTCCATCCTGTGGTCACTTGTTAAGCAACTCAATGCTTCACAACCAGACCCAGGGCAGCTCTCACATCAAATTAGTTTTGAAAGCCTATGGATTATTCCCTGCAAAGCTCGCTGGCCACATCTGCTACCTCATTTCCAGACCCAGTAGCTCCACACTAATTCCCGTCCTTGTCATACCACCTCTAAACCATGGTAATAATTTCCTAACTCTAACTCTTCAACACAGCCTCATACAAAAAATCGCAAAGGTGAACACCTCAGTATCTCTCAATGCACGGCCCTCCACGACCCTTCCTCTCTGATACACCTGAGATCTGATCTCTGATCTCCAAAAGTTCTCCTGAGAAACTCCTTCAGCCCAGAATGTACTCCTTCTCTTCTCTCCTTTCCCTTCCCCAATTCCCCCTTTCAGAAATCCACCTGTACTTAAAGCCCCAGATCAAAGCTTCTTTTACTTCTCCTCATGCTAAAAGGGCCCTCTCCTCTCTCAATTCCTATTGCGTTTCTTTTTGTCAGTTCTGCAGTTTTCTTGGTTTTTCTGTCTCCCCGTTTCATCATTTATAAAATGGGTATAATGCCTTCTACGTACCTCATAGAATTATCGTGAAGATTAGATTACATGGTCTGTGTTTAGAAGCACTGAGAAGCATTTCTGAACATTGTAAGTGCTCAATAAATTTATTTTTGATATTATGAAGTGGATGATAAGTATAATGATATTGAATCAACTCAGTGTTAATTACATTTTCTGTTAGCCTATATTATTTCTCCCCGAATAGAGGATAATTTTCTGCAGAGCGGGGATTTGTCAATCTATTTTGCATAGACTAGATGCCTGATTACTACTTATTGATTGATGCATTTCTTTCAGCACAAGTGGACTGAGTATTGGTACTGGTGCCATGACTCCCTTTGTAAAACCTTCAGCATTTCAGTAATGTTATACAATTTAGAAGAAAAATATTAACAATCTGTCTTAATGAATCTGGATAATTTTTATTGAAAGAACATTTGTTAGTTTCACCATAAAATAATTTTGATTAACACGAGTAAAATAGAAAAATGCCTTTTCTCCACAGCAACTCTTCTCAGCTACTCTCCAGGTTCAAGTTCTCCCAATTACTTCTCCCAACAACTTGCCTTGACAAGAGGTTGGGGGAAGGTCATCCAAGGAGTCAGGAAGAATACATGTAGCATCGTGTCCTTGGCTGTAATCTCTCATATATCTACTCTATGAAGTCCTCTCACATCTTTCAGAGAGCTGGTAACATCTCCTAACTCTGTGCCTTTGAGGCTGAAATACCCTCTATGCTCAAAGATAGAAGATCTAGTACCCACAGCCCCACTGGCATCCCTTGAACGGTCCTCAACAGCGTTATTACTGTTACATAGTGAGGAGTAATAAGTCAACCAGACTGAACTTAGCTTCCAACATTCCTTGTCTCTGCATCCTGGCTCAACCACACTGACCTTCGTTCTGTTCCTCCAACATTCCGAGTCCTTTCCTCCTAAGGTTTTTCGCATTAGCTCATCTACTGGGTACATGCATCTCACATGTATTCATGTGATGGTTACTCATCATCCTAGTTTTCTTAGCTTAAATGGACTTAGCAGGGACTTTTTTGACACCCATTTTAAAATAGCCTTACATTCCTTCTATTATATATTTTAGTTTATACATATTATTTTCTAGTTTCCTTATTTTATTTTCATCCCAAACAAGAAGGGTCTTTGCTTCCTTTATGTACTAATACCAAGATAAAGTGCCTAACATATAGTAGGCACTCAATACCTTTCTCTTTAATAAAAAGCTTAGCAAAGATGTGATACAATTCTTTTGAGTACATGCATGATTGAAATAAAAGATTAAAAAAGAGAATATAAAAAGCATTTTCTACTCTTAAATAATTAAAACATTGGCCAGATTACACAATTTCCCAAAAAGTGTCTCTTAAATTTTTATCTACATTGTTTCCAATAAAAGAGTAGGACTATTGAAATAATGTTAAAATAGGCTCTGTTTTAAAATAGCTAAAAATTGACTGTGATAAATTCTTATTAAAGAGACACCCTACAATACTCAAAAACTGTTTCTTAAATTTTTACTGATATTCTCTCCAGTTCTTTCCAAGTGTTACATAGAAATTCATGCCAAAATTTGTAAAAAGTATTTTACATTTCCAATGATCTTTTTTTTTGTTTTATATATGCACCTGTTTTCAACTTCTACATATGTAATTTTTTTCCAAAAAAAAAACCTCTAGATGAAGAATTGGCATGTACAAAAATCAGATTTTTTCAGAATTTCAATGTATTCAAATGCAATGGTTCTAAACTGTTCCAAAGAATAGATTTTAAAAAATGATAAAAAGGGAAAAGAGGAAAAGTGTTATAAAAGTGTTTAATATTGGATCATTATTTTTTCCTAATACAAAAAAGGACAAGCTTTTAATTTCATTTTTATTTTGCTGTTGGCCTCTGTAAATATCTTTGCATCATTTTATTAAAATTCGATCAATAGTTATTTACTAGCTATTATTAGTAATAATTAGTTCCAGATGACATCTAATGGTACATATAGCATCTAAATATACATCTTCACAAATGGCCAACTGTCACTGAAACAAAAATATCATCAAAACTACAAAATATTATTTAATTTTGTGTGTTCACATATATGTAGAATTTTAAAATCACATATTCTCACTATTGAAGTAATTAACTATACACATTTTACTCTGAGTAGTCTAATTAACTTTAAGAAAATATCATTTCTAGACATCTAAAGTCATAGTGCAACACATTACTCACATGTTTGTAATGATGCTGGTGTAAACAAACTTACTGCCCTGTCAGTCATATAAAAGTATAACACATACAATGTGTACAGTACATAACACTTGATACTGATAATAAACAACTGTTACTGGTTTGTGTATACTATACTTTTTATTATTACTTTAGAGTGCATTCCTTTATCTATAATTTTAAAAGTTGACTATGAAACAGCATCAGGCAGTTTTTTTAGGAGATATGCCAGGAGAAGGCATCATATCACAGATGACAGCTCCATGCATGTTACTGCCCCTGAAGACCTTTCAGTGGGACAAGATGTGGAAATGGATGACAATGATATTGATGATCCTGACCTTGGGTAGACCTAGGCTAATGTGTGAGCTCGTGTCTTAGTTTTTTTAAAAAATAGTTTAAAAAGTAAACATTAAAGTTTTAGAAGCAATTAAAAAGCTAATAGAATAAGGATATAAAGAAAGAGAGTATTTTTATACAGCTGTACAATGTGTGTTTTAAGCCATGTTAGAAGAGTCAAGAAGTTAAATAATTACTCATAAAGTTAAAAGTTACAGTAAGCTAACATTAATTTATTATTGTAGAAAAATAGATTTTTAAACACATTTAGAGCAGCCTAAATGTATAGCCTTTTTAAAGTAGTGTACAGTAATGTCCTGTGCCTCCACATTCACTCACTACTCACTCACTGACACCCAGAACAACTTCCAGTCCTGCAAGCTCCATTCATGGTAAGTGCCCTATACAGGTGTACCTTTTTTTTTTAATCTCTTATACTGTATTTTTGCTGTCCCTTTTCCATGTTTACATACACAAATATTATAATTGCTTACAGTATTCAGTACAGTAACATGCTGTGCAGGTTTGTAGCCTAGAAGCAATAGGCTCTGCCATGTAGCCTAGATGTATAGTAGGCTATACCACCTAGGTTTGTGTAAGTATACCCTATCATGTCTGCAAAACAATTAAATAGCCTAAGGAAACATTTCTCCAAACATACTTCCATTGTTAAGTGATGCATGACTGTATTTTTCTAGGAAAAGTGGACTCACCAGTGTGTATGGAAAGATGGATGTGTGACAGTACACTTTGCCCCAGTATGAAGATCACCAAGAAAGGGAAAAGAGTTAGTGGTTACATTATTTCCAAAGTACCTATTTTTTTTCATTTCTCTGTTGATATTTCATGTTCCTTATCAACCTTTCCACTGTAATGGAAGGAAGAAAAATGCTCAAAACTTGAAATTCCATCTTCTCTGATATTGTGGAGTATGGAAACCAGAGATAGGTGACATATATTAGACACACTACATAAGAAGGGGCAGGTGGAAACACGCAAGCTGGCTTTGTGATGTCTAAGAAGTGCTGGTGATAGGCAGAGTGTCCGAGGCGTGTCTTCCCACCCGCAGTCTGGAAATCTCCAGTACTCAAAGAGAAGCTTCTCATAGAGAGATAGCAAACTGGATTTTGGGGTCAGGTGGCTGGATTAAAAGATTTTGATGCGATGTTTTTTGTTTTGTTTCTGTTTTGTTTTTCCCCATTTTCCATCATCACGCAGAGCATGAGGAGGAACTAGCAATTCCCTCCACCGTGGTCAGAAGTTTGAGGGGAATAAAAGGGTTGGTGGACTAGAAATGTTTGAAACAAAGATGAAAATAGCATAGTATAAAGAAATTTGACATCAAAATCAATAATCAAAAAGGGACTCCTGCACAGGGTCAGAATGAGGTGTTCATGGCCAGGGAGGACTCACACTGCAGAGTCCTATACACAGTAGACCTAGGGGCAGCAGAAACCAACAAAAATTAAAGGGTCATATTTGGAGCAGAGATTCCCCTTCCCTTTACCATTGTGTAGACACAATCACTCCACATATAAACCAGGTGACCGAGGTGACTATAACATTCCCCTCAAATTGACCAAACAGTAGACAGGTGTCTTCCTGACCTTAGGCCCCTGACTTCCCTTTTCTTAGAGTGTTTACTTTAGAAAACTTGCAATTGTTAATTTTTTCCTCTGCCCTTTTGAGATGCAAATTTTCTGCAACTAAGACTGTCTTTCTGGGGATCTGGGAGCTAGCTCTTTGAAATGTGTTCATTAAGAAAGATCAGGCTGATGTCTCCCAATCTCATTGGGAGGAAAGGAGCCTGTCTTCCATAAGGGCCAATTAGCAAACACAGAAAACCTAATCACATTGGCTAACCTCCCCCCTAATGTCCTCCAGTAATTTTTTATTAGTTCATCCTAGCGTTTAAACATCCTCCCACTTTTTGTTTTGATGCAGTTGAGTTCACTCTCCCCTATTCCATAGTTTTGACTCAATGCGAGAGTCTTGGATAAACTCCTCCCGTCATTTTTAACAAGTGTCTGGTGCATTTCTATTTGGCAGTTCTTTTACATAGGCAACATGTTTGAGAAAAATCCAATTTGGCAGACAGGAATGAAATGGAAAGACCAAGCCCAAATAACCCAGAAGTTATTTAAACTGAAAGGGCCAATAATACCATAACCTGGCAAATTTAAGGTTAGTTTTCTCCCTAATTAAATTAGGGGGTGAGGACTGAGGTAGGAAGAAAATTGGATCAGTTATTGTAAATAAAGAATCAGTGTTTTCTTCACACATCATATGAAAGGGTGAGTATATTTTGACCCCTCTACACAAGTTATAGAAAAAGCTGTAGAGCCAACAAAACTCACAAAAGTCACTCAGGTACCGCTGTTAACAAGCCAACCTAGCTACCCTCCTTTCACTGGGAGTATTGGTGGAATAAAACTGCTCTGGAAATCAACTGGCAACAGCTCAGCACTTAAAGTGAATTATGAGCATATATGGGTGTCACTAGAAAGAACTTTCCAAAAATAGCAGGAGGCACAAAAAATAAAAGAAGGAAATGATTCTTGAAACATAATTAAACAGTAATGCCATCAGATAAAACAGAGGAGGATCAGTATGAGCTGAATAGAACCCAGATTATTCCCTGAGTCCCTGGCTAGCAATTTCTCTCAATACAAAGACTAGTGAACTGAAAATATTTATATATTTACATCATTTTTTCCTTTCAAGAGAAATCCAAAACCCTAATCCATTATGCATGTTATTCTTGAAGCTTTATACCCAAGAGTTGTGCAAAGGTCCAAGAATCAGACTTAATGTCAAGATATTGGAGTAGCCCTTCCAGGCACTAGTCCTCAGTCCACACCAGCTACATCCAAGATACCCAGTGAGAAAGTTTTCATGGTCCTTTTGATTTAGGGGTCTGTGCTTTTGTATCATCCTTAAGACATGAAAATATTTGTAGTGGCTAGAAATCCCAGTATCTAAAACTCAGTATGCACCATTAAGCCAGATCCCTTGAGGCTCACCATCTGCCTTGGGGCACTGCCAGGGAGCAGGGCATGTGTGCCTGTTACTTTGAAACCCACAAACTTTTCTGTTTTTACAGCAACAGCTGCTACAAATCTGATTATATTTCTTATGAGTAAATAACATTATATATTATAAATTATTTGAAGGGACTAAATACTAAATTTGCAACCCAAATTGCTCTGTGAATTATATTTTTCTTAAAGTAAATTAAACTCTCCAAAGTAGAAAAACAGATATAGGTTAATGTCATTGTTTTGCTGTAAATCTTTTTATGAAAAGTGATTTCATAGCATTTATGGAAGTTTTATATATATATGTATATATACACACACACATATATAAACATATATATGAAACAATATGCCCACATCCATACATATCATTATAAATTATAAATTATATTTATATTTTTATAATTTAAAATATATAAATTATATTTTATATATTTATATATTTTATATATTTATAATTTTATAAATATGTTTATAATTTTATAAATTATAATTATAAATTATAAATAGACACATATATTAAAATTAATATATAGTAAATTACATATAGTTGCAATTTAAGAATACAGGTTTAATTATCCTTTACAGTTTGTTTGGATATTCACTTAAAGTGCTAAGGTAAGGAAGGAAGCCTTCCAGGTATTGCTATATAAAAAAACCTGAACCCCGTGGGCAATATCTGCAGGTTTGTAGTGCCAAGAGTAGAAAAAAGTTATGCAGATCTTGCTTCTCACTGAACACTGGCTTAAAAAGGTTTGTTTCTCTCTGTATTTGTAGTGCACTCTGCTTTCATTACACATGGTGGAATGACACAGAAAAATATTTTGATTTAATTTTACACCAGTCTATCAATTTTAAGTTGTGCTCTATGAATATACATTGTAGAGGATAATCTCTCACTATTAAATCAATCAAATTTAAAAGATTATTAAATAATGTATGTGAGAATGCCTAGAATAGTGCACCTTATGTCATATAGGCTTTTGGTTTATTTAATCCAGGTATGAAACATAAGGAGGGGGGAAAACACCAAGGATGATCCTAGATTTTAGACATTTGTCTACTAATTTTACACGTGAAAAGATGGAAATTCACAGTGTTTATCTGACTGCTTAAGGTCACACCCTTGGGGTAAGAATTAAGAGCCTGGGAAACATGTCCAGTTTGACAAGCTTTCCATATGCTGTGCTACTTCCCTAGACACTGATGCAATAACAGGACCATACTACATTAATTTGTAGATCCCGATTTGCCATGAAATAGATCCAGATAAACTTTCTGGCCCTGAAAAAGTAACAGAAAGATTAAATAGGCAATCCAAAACATTTCACAAGTTAAAATCCTATAGCGACAAGTGTGTGTTCTCTCACTGTTTCTTCCAGCAAAAACAGACAGGTGGTATATATAGATTAGAGAGCCAGAAACTTGGCTTATTTCAGACTTGTGAGCTTTCATTGCCAATCTCAATTTTGCAAGTAGCTTATTAAAAGATGTTGGGCAAGCTATTGTTCTCTGTATGAGAATATTCTCATTATACAAAGAAAGTCCTGAACACAAATCTGGCTATGAGTTGCACAGCAGCTCCAACAATTGGCACTGGTGGCTTCCTCCCTTAGGAAGCACTCTCCTCAAATGCAACCTTCTCCGTCCTTGATTCTGTGTTATTCTCATTTGGAATATTCTCATCTGACCCTCACCTCTGGCACTCATGGGGGAATTTGTTTACTTTTGTCTTCCTCCTCATGCTTCTACTGTAAGCACTCCCAAAAGTTCTGCCCCAAATACTTCCTTGGTGAAATTAGTCTTTCATATGTATTCAAGTGACTCCATGTCTTGTGTGTTTAGCACTTCAAGTTTCTCTTCATATGTGTTAAGATTTGAATTCTTTACCCCTGAAAATTGCATTGATGAAGAACTTAGCCACCTAGTTCCTGAGAATGGGATCTTATTTGCAAATGAGGTTCTTGTAGATGTAATTTTTTAAATTAAGATGAAATCATACTGGAATAGGGTGTGCCCTTGACTCAACAAGATTAGTGTCCTTATAAAAAGGAGAAATTTAGACACAGACATATGAAGAAGATAAAGGGAGGGATTAGAATGATTTTTTTACAAATCAAGGAATGCCAAAGATTTTCAGCAAACCTTTAGAAGCTAAGTGAGAGACATGGAAAAGATGTCTCCCTCACATCCCTCAGAAAGAACCATTTCAATGAGACATTGATCTTGAAAGCCTAATCTCCAGAACTGGGAGTTAAACAATTTTCTGTTGTTTAAGCCACACTATGTGTGATATGTTGTTATGGAAGCCCTACCAAAGTAATACAATATGGAAGACACTAGTATGTAGTATGTAGTCACCAAATTCAGTTTCCTCTTTCTTTTGGGTGCACATGTAGATGACATTCTCAGCCTCCCACAAAATTAAGTGAGTTTTCTGGTCAAAAGAATGTGGATAGAAGTGATCAATACCTTTTTCAATCCTGATCCTAAAACTATCCATACATGGATTTTTTTTTGTTTCGTCTTTTGGTTAAAATGAAGAATGCTTCCAGGACAACATAAGCATATGTTGAAGATGGAGAAGCCACACACTGCAAAGACCCTTAGTCCCTAAATCAGTATTCTCTGGAGGAGAGCAACCTCACCAGAATACCATTTTGGATTATGAAGTAAGCAAGAAGTAAAGTGAAGCCACTGAAATTTAGGAGTTTTATTTAGGAGAGAATCATATTCCTTTTATCCACATTTTGTTTCTCTCCTTTCATTTTTATCCTTTGAATTTTATCTGAGTGACCATCAATATTTTAGATCATGTATCTAAAAACAAACTCAACATCTAAACACCTACCTGATCATATAGCTTCCACATTGATTCTCTAACACAATCAGATATTCTCTCTGAATTTACTAATTCCCCAAATCCCAAATCTTGGAATTATTTCCTCTATCTTCAACTTCCTTATCCTCACAGATTTTCATATGATATCCTCATGGATACTCCCTGTTCAATTTCTCTCACATTGATGCATTCTCTAATTTTTCCCTTCACATGTAGATAAGCTTAATTTGGGGGAAGTAACGTAATTATTTCTTATCTAATCCTCTTATCTGAAAACTCATTCATTTTAATACTTATATACCCAATACCAGGGGTTTTCAAACTGGTGGTTATGACCCAATGTATAATCACAAAAATAATTTAAAAATAAAATGATATAGAACAAAAATATAAGACAACAGAATAACAACACAGGTAAAAACATTTCTTATAAGTATAGGTAAGTAATTTATATGCAAATTTTTGTGTTACATGTATATGTCTATACAAGATACTGATGACATAAAATATATTTCTTTCTGTGGTTCTCAGTCAAATAAAAAAAAGCATGGCAGTATATGCCACTGACATATTCGTATTTTTAATGCACAGATCATAGCTTATCAGTTCTTGGCTAAAAATAAATAAAAATGAGCCAGGCAACTTGCTCATGCCTGTAATGTCAGCATTTTGGAAGGCTGAAGTGGAAGAATCGCTTGAATCCAGGAGTTTGAGACCAGCATAGCCAACACAGTGAGACTCTACTTCTACCAAAGGCTAAAAGGTTAAAAAAAACAATCATCAGACATGGTGGTGTGTGCTTGTAGTCCCAGCTATTGGAGAGACCTAGAGGGGAGGATCACTTAAGCCTGGGAGGTAGAGGCTGCAGTGAGCCCTAATGGCACCACTGCCCTCCAGTCTGGGTGACATAGCAAGATCTTGTCTTAAAAAGTATGAAAGAAATAGAAATGGCCTCCCAAAGAGCTATTACATATAAGAAAAAATCTAGTATTTTCTACAATATTCAAATTCTATCCTCCAGTTGAGTGAGACTGTTTGCTCTTTCTTTTACACATCATCATGTTTTCACCTCCAAATGTTTACTGTAGCTCTTACTTTGGGCTGAAATTCATTTGTATAGCTCCATTTCTATGCCACTCTGTAATATATCCTTACTGTCATTCAAAAGCCTTCACACATCATGATATTCACGCAGTTTTCCCTGATATCCTTATCAAATGATGTGCCCATGTTTCTCAACATTATAAGAACATTTTTGACCCCTAGCCCAGCATTTCTCATTCTGTCTAGCAGAATGAGAACGAACATCAATAAATAATACAGTTTGCTAAATATCTGTGTATGTTTGTGACTAGGGATGAGTAGGTAAATGTCTCTATGTCATTAAATGTACTGAACAACTGTGAAGTTGCCCTCATTCTGAATTTATTAAGAAATACAAGTAAGAAAAACAAAATGAAACAAATAAATGAAAATCTTACAGTATAAAAGGCATAAGATAAAAATCAATACTTCGGTAGACATTAGAATTTCATTAATCATAAAGAATTTCTGCTGCTAACACTTAGATCTGAATGAACTAGAAAATATCTGCAAATAGTTGACCCACTCAGGTTCTGAGTGGCTGCATGACAGAACAATCTTTGATTTCTTACAAGGATCCCAGTATGGGACCCATCTCCTCAATACACCTCATTATCAAGAGGAGAACACATAACATGCCTTTGAAAAATGTTTTTCCCCAGATTTAGTGCCCTGTGAATTGATTGTTATTTTTGTAGCATAATGCGAATGTCTACTATATTGTAAGAGATTCTATGAGTTTCTTGGGGCAAATACACATAGGAATAAGTTTCCACAAAAGAACTTAATGTAATTTTTAGAAAACAAATACGTACACATCTAAAATAATGAAGTAGATAAATGTCAGAAACAGGCCATGAATATATATGTGAGCTACATACAGTGATGGACAGCCTCCAAGTTTCAAAACTGTATAAGACCTTAGTTAAAAGTAGTCAAGTATGACCACCAGTGAAGAATAGAATAGAGAGAGTGAAGAGTAGAGATGACCAGAAATAGAATACTTTAAAAGAAAAAAACACACATTCTTACATCTCATTCAAACTTTTATGTACATAATTGCTCCCACATCTGAAAGGTGCTGCCATTACTGGTTGAATTTTATGTTTGATTTCCATACTATAGAATGTCTAAGACCATATTAAATCTCAAGATTAGGGTATGGTCTGAATTAAATCCTGACCTCATTTCTGAGGACTGAGTCAGAGCTTAATGTCCTTGAAACATTAGAATTTCTGTTGCTTTTGCTGTACTTTTCTATGCTATAGTCATGGCTCCCAATAAATTCAGAGTCATTCCCTGTTACAGAAGCTAATTATTTTTGGCATACATTCTAAAATCAAGTGTAAATGGTGTTCCTCATTTCAAATTCAGGAAGGTAAGAGTCTTTGTTCTAATTCTATGGGCGAATACTTAAACTAATATAGGTAATGAAGTCTAAAATATTCACCTTCAGAATCCAAAGAAAAATTATCTTATTGGTATTTCTTCAATATTTAAGAACTTGATGATATTTTAAGTCTTTATGGCATGAAGATTGTGTTATAATGATAGAAATTAGAATTGTTTAAACTATATCACTGTGAGTCAATCAAAAAACTCAGTTTTAGGCACATGTAACCAAATTGTATTTTTCCATCCAATGACCTGCGCCTACTGGCTTAATGAATATCAAAAATGTACTAAAGACATTTTTATAAAACTTTATAAAGTTAGACAAGCCAACAATGCCAATTATAATAATATTCAAAGTTAAAGGTAAGACTATTCTATGCTAAGATTAGATAGAAGACGTAGAAGTGTATATTAACAAACAGAGATAAACCACCCACAGTAATGTACTTTAAATAAAAATTAAATTATAGTTTTCTGGATTGATATTGGTGGCATTATTACTGAGGTAATAATTAGATTTGCTTCTGAGGCACTACATATTTTTTAATATGTACTTTAAATACGTTGTGTGTTTTCACATTTCATCAAATATTATATGAGTGATCAATATTTATAAATATTTGACAGTAAGCCAATTTTGAAATATGAAAAATTACTATTGGATAATTATTGCAGAAATAAATATTTGATCTATATGAAATTAATTCAGCAGTTTATTGCATGAAGGAAACTAAAATTTTTTTAGGACATAGTGTATGCCAAGCATATTTCCAGGATCCTTACAGGTATTTATTTATATAATTTTAATGACAATTTTATAAAATTAATATAATGCTCTTACAAGATACAGGCTAAGAGCTCTGATTCTGGGGTTGATTCTGTTCCTATCATTCCTGAAGTTTTGTTGCCCATTTTTGTGCTGTATCTATAAGGCGGTGGGCCAGTGGACTATTTCTTTCAACTTGTACAAAGTAAACTGTTCATTTCCTGACTTTAGCTGTAGGGAATCTGTTTTCAAGCCCCTGCTTTCCAGCACGCGTGCATCACATGCACACATGGCCTGCTGCCTCACTTTGACTCACAAGAATACCAAAGTCCATTCCCTATGTATGCAGGTATCTGATGCAGTATAACTAAAATTCCATGTGGATGCTGTCTCCTCAGCTATGGTTTTCCTCTTCCTTTCTGGCACCCAAGGATTTTTTTTCCTTATTTTTAAGAATGTACCACATCAAAAAATCAAATAATCATATAATATATTAATAATATTTGAATAAGACTAGCTGAGGAAACAAACAACATGTAAATTAATTCTTTGTCTTCCATTATTGATTTTAAATTTATTCAACTGCCAGTTACCCATTGTGTCCATTAGATGAAAATGCGAGCACACCCATGGCAATAAAGTTTTTTTGCTGGCATTCTTTGTTAGTACATGATGCTTCAGTCACATCAGCTAACAAACACTATCTTGTTTGAGGTATTTGATGCTTTAGTCACATTAGCTAACAAACACCATCTTGTCTGATATCTGATACAAGATATATACTCAATAGTACAAATTTGATTTAATCTCCATTTTTTTCCTATCTTGAGCTTACTTTTACCTGTAAGCTTATGGGGAAAAAAAAGTAAATTTAACTTCTCTGATTATGTTTTAATTTTCTAATCAGTTTCTGATTGAGACTGGGTGTGGGGATGAGAGGCATGGTGGAGGGAATGTAAGGGAAGATAAGAAAAGATAAAAGGCAAGACAGATCTTGCTTAAACAGGTTTTACTACAAACTGCCTTTACATTCCTTTGTGTGCCAGGTGACTCTCTCTTCAGAGTCCTTTAGAGATTCCTTTGATGGGGATTTCCATCTGATAGTTCCTTTGACTTTGGTGATTGAATCCCTTTTAGGTAGTCACTTTCAACTACTCCTTTAGCTTCTAGAAGTCTAATGTTCACCTGTGGGTTGTTGCAATCAGAGTTCCTCACTCCTCCAGGTAACCTTATTCAGCAAAACCATGAATCATTCTTGTCCTCCTTATGCACACCCCAAACGTTGTCTACAGGAAAGATCCACACATCATTTTCCCTGAGAAAGATTGAATCTGGGGTTACAAACTCAGGCCACTATGATAGGCATCTCCAGACTGGTCACAAAAAAAGCTGCTGTCTTCACATTCAAAGTAGTAGGTTAGCCCATTTCTTATTATTCAGATTTCTGTATAAGTCAGCTTCTTGTCATCTTTGTCTCACACCTTGAAGAAACATACTTCAGAACCGTGAGTGGTCCCACTGCATTGCCAACCTAAAGAAAAGGAGGCACACCACTCTCCCCTTAGAAATTTACATTCTAAGGCAGCTCTCTCTAAAAAGTCTCCCCAAAATACTTTCTCCTCTCATCAATCTGATCTATTTTTGTAACTTAAATCTTGTAGAAAAAGCAACAAATAAGGGAACATGTTTGTTTGTTTTTTTGTCATTTGCTTTGTAAATTCTGCATGTAAAGCTTTCCTAATATTCACTTAACTGTCAGATATCTATTGGGTTTGTATTTTAGCCAACATTAAGGCACAAAAGAATCATCTCGTCTGGCATCCTGTTAATATTCACATAAGATATTATTATTAATATATAACAAATAATAATTATCTGATAATAACTATTTGATTATTTTTTTAAATGAAATGCTTCAGGAAGTCACAAACTCATATTGAGTGACAATCCCAGGTTTGTGAGGATCAGATGCGCACTCTTGACACAATCAATCAGTTAGATTACCCACTTAGTTCACTTTCACTAACAACTGTCAGAGTTATAATCATTAATTTTAAAGTCTGTTTCTACAATTTTTATTTACACATTTGTTACTTTTAAGCCTATAATGGACTACTTGTTAAAACAGGAGGCACAAAACACAATGATATAGAAATATAACAAGGTAATAAGGAACCTTGAAACTGAGTAATTCTGCACACCCACCTAGATTTCTACCAAAGGTGTAAGTCGCCTTTTTCTGATAACATTTGTTTGACAATACATCAGAATGTCCCTAGTAATTGAAAACTAATACAAAAGTGATAAACTACTTTTTGACATTTATTTCCAATTTAAATTTTCATTAGTTGGGATTAAACTACTCCTTACATCAGACCTAAATTCAGGCAAATATTTACAAATAGCATCGTGGAACCTTCTTTCCTAGGCCATTATTTGGAATAGAAGCTTCATAATACATAACATTAAATAATTTTAAATTATGAAACATAAAAGCTCTAAAATTTAATGTCTGCCTCTCTGTCACTTTTTTTTTTAAGATGAAGAAAATACTCATAATATTAAGATTCAGGTTTAGGTTTGTTTTTTATGCTTTGACCTCTGTAGCAGACCAAACTTCCAATCTAGTTCACCTTATTTCAGTACTGGTTTCCCAGCAGAAGTCAGTCAGAGCTACCAAATGGAAGTTACCATTTTTCTTCATGATTATGCCCCTATAAATAGGAGGAATTGCTTGCTCAGATCTGCCATGTTTCTTAGCCTACTATAATCTAATGACATCTCAAATTAAATTCCTCTTATTTCTAAGAGTTAATGTATATTTCTAGAGTTAATAAGTTCCTCTTATTTCTAAGTTTGCCTTTAAAATTTTTAAGTTATAAGTATACAATCTTTAGAGGAATTATAGGTGACATAAAATATTGAATATTCTAAAATTATATTTTAAATAATAAAACCTACATGTATTGGTAATTAAAAACTTAGCATCAAATTTAGTAAGTAGATTTCTACGAAAATGGGCAGGTGTTCTTTGCAAATAGAAAGTTTCCTCCATGCTGTACCTCAAGAAAATTGTACACATGAAGAAAATATTAAAGTTTTATAATTTTATCTCATTTTTCAAAATAAAATTCTATAATTAAATTCAACTCCCCAAACAAATTGTGCTTACCATCCTCGAAAAAGGAAAAGTATTCCATTAACTAAAGGTATATTGCAACAAAAGCCTAAGGCATAAACATTATAACAACTAATGTAAAGTTTCATCTTATTTCCTTTTATATTGTAATTTAATAAAGAAGAGCAATGCACTTTGAAAGTGTTTTATTGTTTTGGTAATATTTACCTTTGTTTTATCTGATATATATTAACTTAATGGTCCTTTCATTTTGTTGTCATTTGTGAATGAAAAATAAGGTGACAAATAGAAGAAAAATGTTTTTGTTAGAATATACTTTAGACATAGTATGAAGTAGTGTATATATAAAGTATCATGTAAATAACATAGTGTAACATTTTGATTTATGTCTACAATGTTTTTCTTTGTGACAGAAGCCACATGGTAGTTCAAAAAGGTAATAGAAGGCATCTGATGTAATACATCTAATATTTAAAGGAACACTTATAATTTAAATTCAGAACCCATTTAGACCATTGATAATATCTTATAAGGTATAAATTACAAATTCAATCTTTACAAGGAAAATAATATTCTTAAAAAATCATTTAGTTAGAACTAAGAGTACATACTTGTTTCAGGTTATAGAATAAAATCTTTCATTTATCAATTATTTGGGGTATACTTTTAAATGATCAGACTATGTGCTTTTATTCCCCTGCCTTACAGAATTAAACAAAGTATTAAGAATAAAAATATTGTATTAATTCATTGGTATGTTTTCACATTTATTGAACCTCTCCTATGCTAAGTACTGTAAAGGCTTAGTACTTTTACTCAAGTGTCTAATAATGCAGTGAAGAAATATATGTAAAGCAATTGAAATATAATCTATCTAAAACAAACTACAAAGTGTACTTTAAGAACAGAAGAAATAATACCAGAATTTACCAGAATAGGCTAAAGAGAGGGATGGAATAAAATTGGGAAAGAAAATTTGGTGAAGAACTCAAAGATTAGCGAGAATTCTCACTGTAAGGAGGAAAGGGGAGGCAATTTAGAAAGAAAGGCCAACATTGAGTGGAGATGTGCATGGAAGGTCAGTGAAGTTAACTCACAATATGCTAAGAATTTGAGATTTCTATGAAGTAGATAATAGAAATTACTTGGCACATTTTGACAGAGGATAGTTACATATTTAAATATGTTTGTATTTAATGTGTATGAAATTAGAATAGGAAAACCAATTAGGAGGCCACTGCAGTAATTCATGGAAGAATTTATAGATATCTAAACTAGGGTTATGGTAAAGAGGCTGAAATGGAGATAATAAGGATATAATTAATAGTTAAGAGGGTGAGAAGCTGTTTGGGGCAGAAAAGAGCTTCAGAGGTAAGAGTCACACCTGGTTTTTAAATAACCAAATATTAGACATTTTTAAACACCTGAACAAGTTAAAAGGCTCTCTCTCTCTCTCTCCTTCTTCTTCTTCTTTCTCTCTCTCCCTCTGTCTCAATCTCTCTCTCCTTCCCTCCCTCCCCCTTTCTTTTATCTCTTAATGTATACTTAAAAGTTATTGTATTAATATTTGAATTGTCACAAATATATCTACAGTGAACACTAATGACTAACAATTCCTTGCTTGGGTACAAGTCTGTGTCCTGAGCTCTAGAACATCTTACCCAACAGTCTACTTGGCATTTCCTACTTGTTTTCACATGGAACCCTGCTCCTTTTCCTGGCACAATTGCTTACCAGATGCCATTGCTGGAAATTTTGATGTTAGCTTAATTCTTTTCTATTTCTCCTTAATATTTAACATTAATTGTCACACTCAGTAAATTTCATTTAATAAGGGTAGCTTTGATTTTTGAGCACCTATTAATTTTGAGGATCACACTGGGGTCTTTACGTTTATCATTATTATTGTTAATAATAAATGAGACATGTAAGGATACATGATAATAATGATAAGGATAAATGATATCTTGGTCCTCTTCCTTTTTCTTTTTCTTTTTTTCTTTTTCTTTTGAGGCACTTTGAGTCAGGGTTTTGCTCTGTAACCAGTCTGGAGTACAGTGGCACAATCATGGCTTACTGCAGTCTTGAACTCCTGGGCTCAAGCCATCTTCCTGCCTCAGCCTCCTGAGTAGCTGGGACTACAAGGGTGCACCACCAGGCCTGGCTCTCCTGGTCTTCTAACCTCCACTGATAGGTCATCTTCTCCAAAATACATTACCCTTGTTCCTTCCTCTGCCAGAAGTAACACTACTGCCTGCTCCTTCACTAGTCCTTCAATGTTGTCTTACAACACTGTGCATATTCTTAACATAACACATAGCACATAATATTCCAGTTACTTTTTATTTTTCTGTCTTTATCTCCTCAGAGTAAATGATTCTTAAGAATAAGAGGTTTTTTACATATATAATTAAATCTTTTTTTAAATTAATTTGTTTTTTTTAAATTATACTTTAAATTCTAGGGTACATGTGCACAACGTGCAGGTTTGTTACATATGTATACATGTGCTATGTTGGTGTGCTGCACCCATTAACTCGTCATTTACATTAGGTATATCTCCTAATCCTATCCCTCCCCCCTCCCCCAACCCCACAACAGGCCCCGGTGTGTGATGTTCCCCTTCCTGTGTCCAACTGTTCTCATTGTTCAATTCCCACCTATGAGTGAGAACATACAATTCGGTTTTTTGTCTTTGTGATAGTTTGCTGAGAATGATGGTTTCCAGCTTCATCCATGTCCCTACAAAGGACATGAACCCATCGTTTTTTATGGCTGCATAGTATTCCATGGTATACATGTGCCACATTTTTTTAATCCAGTCTATCATTGATGGACATTTGGGTTGGTTCCAAGTCTTTGCTATTGTGAATAGTGCTGCAATAAATATATGTGTGCATGTGTCTTTAAAGCAGCATGATTTATAATCCTTTGGGATTATAAGTAATGGGATGGCTGGGTCAAATGGTATTTCTAGTTCTAGATCCCTGAGGAATCGCCACACCGACTTCCACAATGGTTGAACTAGTTTACAGTCCCACCAACAGTGTAAAAGTGTTCCTATTTCTCCACATCCTCTCCAGCACCTGTTGTTTCCTGACTTTTTAATGATCACCATTCTAACTGGTGTGAGATGGTATCTCACTGTGGTTTTGATTTGCATTTCTCTCATGTCCAGTGATGATGAGCATTTCTTCATTGTCTGTTGGCTGCATAAATGTCTTCTTTTGAGAAGTGTCTGTTCATATCCTTCGCCCAGTTGTTTATAGGGTTATTTGTTTTTCTCTTGTAAATTTGTTTGAGTTCTTTGTAGATTCTGGATATTAGCCCTTTGTCAGATGAGTAGATTGCAAAAATTTTCTCCCATTCTGTAGGTTGCCTGTTCACTCTGATGGTAGTTTCTTTTGCTGTGCAGAAGCTCTTTAGTTTAATTAGATCCCATTTGTCAATTCTGGCTTTTGTTGCCATTGCTTTTGGTGTTTTAGACATGATGCCCTTTCCCATGCCTATGTCCTGAATGGTATTGCCTAGGTTTTCTTCTAGGATTTTTATAGTTTTAGGTCCAACATTTAAGTCTTTAATCCATCTTGAATTAATTTTTGTATAAGGTGTAAGGAAGGGATCCAGTTTCAGCTTTCTACATGTGGCTAGCCAGTTTTCCCAGCACCATTTATTAAATAGGGAATCCTTCCCCCATTTCTTGTTTTTGTCAGGTTTGTCAAAGATCAGATGGTTTCAGATGTTTGGTATTATTTCTGAGGGCTCTGTTCTGTTCCATTGGTCTATAGCTCTGTTTTGGTACCAGTACCATGCTGTTTTGGTTACTGTAGGCTTGTGATATAGTTTGAAGTCAGGTAGCGTGTTGCCTCCAGTTTTGTTCTTTTGGCTTAGGATTGACTTGGCAATGCACGCTCTTTTTTGGTTCCATATGAACTTTAAAGTAGTTTTTTTCCAATTCTGTGAAGAAAGTCATTGGTAACTTGATGGGAATGGCATTGAATTTATAAATTACCTTGGGCAGTATGGCCATTTTCATGATATTGATTCTTCCTATCCATGAGCATGGAATGTTCTTCCATTTGTTTGTGCCCTCTTTTATTTCGTTGAGCAGTGGTTTGTAGTTCTCCTTGAAGAGGTCCTTCACGTCCCTTGTAAGTTGGATTCCTAGGTATTTTATTCTCTTTGAAGCAATGTGAATGGGAGTTCACTCATGATCTGGCTCTCCTTTTGTCTGTTATTGGTGTATAAGAATGCTTGTGATTTTTGTACATTGATTTTGTATCCTGAGACTTTGTTGAAGTTGCTTATCAGCTTAAGGAGATTTTGGGCTGAGATGATGGGGTTTTCCAAATATACAATCATGTCATCTGCAAACAGGGACAATTTGACTTCCTCTTTCCTAACTGAATACCCTTTATTTCTTTCTCCTGCCTGATTGCCCTGGCCAGAACTTCCAACACTATGTTGAATAGGAGTGGTGAGAGAGGGCATCCCTGTCTTGTGCCAGTTTTCAAAGGGAATGCTTCCAGTTTTCACCCATTCAGTATGATATTGGCTGTGGGTTTGTCATAAATAGCTCTTATTATTTTGAGATACGTCCCATCAATACCTAATTTATTGAGAGTTTTTAGCATGAAGGGCTGTTGAATTTTGTCAAAGGCCTTTTCTGCATCTGTTGATATAACCATGTGGTTTTTGTCTCTGGTTCTGTTTATATGCTGGATTACGTTTATTGACTTGCATATGTTGAACCAGCCTTGCATCCCAGGGATGAAGCCGACTTGATCGTGGTGGATAAGATTTTTGATGTGCTGCTGGATTCAGTTTGCCAGTATTTTATTGAGGATTTTTGCATTGATGTTCATCAGGGATAATGGTCTAAAATTCTCCTTTTTCCGTTGTGTCTCTGCCAGGCTTTGGTATCAGGATGATGCTGGCCTCATAAAATGAGTTAGGGAGGATTCCCTGTTTTTATATTGATTGGAATGATTTCAGAAGGAATGGTATCAGCTCCTCCTTGTACCTCTGGTAGAATTCAGCTGTGAATCCGTCTGGTCTTGGACTTTTTTTGGTTGGTAGGCTATTAATTATTGCCTCAATTTCAGAGCCTGTTATTGGTCTATTCAGGGATTCAACTTCTTCCTGGTTTAATCTTGGGAGGGTGTATGTGTCCAGGAATTTATCCATTTCTTCTAGATTTTCTAGTTTATTTGCATAGAGCTGTTTATAGTATTCTCTGGTGGTAATTTGTATTTCTGTGGGATCGGTGGTGATATCCCCTTTATCATTTTTTATTGCGTCTATTTGATTCTTCTCTCTTTTCTTCTTTATTAGTCTTGCTAGCTGTCTTTCAATTTTGTTGATCTTTTCAAAAAACCAGCTCCTGGATTCATTGATTTTTTGAAGGGTTTTTTGTGTCTCTATTTCCTTCAGTTCTGCTCTGATCTTACTTATTACTTGCCTTCTGCTAGCTTTTGAATGGTTTGCTCTTGCTTCTCTAGTTCTTTTAATTGCAGTGTTAGGGTGTCAATTTTAGATCTTTTGTACTTTCTCTTGTGGCCATTTAGTGCTATAAATTTCCCTCTACACACTGCTTTAAATGTGTCCCAGAGATTCTGGTATGTTGTATGTTTGTTCTCATTGGTTTCAAAGAACATCTTTATTTCTGCCTTCATTTCGTTATGTACCCAGTACAGGATGTACCCAAAATTCAGGAGCAGGTTGTTCAGTTTCCATGTAGTTGAGTGGTTTTGAGTGAGTTTCTTAATCCTGAGTTCTAGTTTGATTGCACTGTGGTCTGAGAGACAGTTTGTTATAATTTCTGTTCTTTTATATTTGCTGAGGAGTGCTTTACTTCCAACTATGTGGTACGTTTTGGAATAAGTGTGATGTGGTGCTGAGAAGAATGTATATTCTGTTGATTTGGGGTGGAGAGTTCTGTAGATGTCTATTAGGTCCGCTTGGTGCAGAGCTGAGTTCAGTTCCTGGATATTCTTGTTAACTGTCTGTCTTGTTGATCTGCCTAATGTTGACAGTGGGGTGTTAAAGTCTCCCATTATTATTGTGTGAGAATCTAAGTCTCTTTTTAGGTCTCTAAGACTTGCTTTATGAATCTGGGTGCTTCTGTATTGGGTGCATATATATTTAGTATAGTTAGCTCTTCTTGTTGGATTGATCCCTTTACCTTTATGTAATGGCCTTCTTTGTCTCTTTTGATCTTTGTTAGTTTAAAGTCTGTTTTATCAGAGACTAGGATATATAATTAAATCTTAATTGCCCAATATAGTGTCTGATACAAAAATAAGTGTTGGAAAACATCTAGTGAAAGAATGAATATGGGCCATAAAACAATGTATTGATATATGTATGACAAATTGCGAAAGAAGGATACACATTCTTTCCATCCATGTATTCATGTTTCCATTGTGTTGGGCTTCATAATTTTTCTCATCAAGAAGTATAATCTATTTATCAATTCCTTTCATCTGGGCTTGGCCCAACAACTTACCTTTCCTAATGCAATTATTAGCAAACAGGACTTAAGCAGAACATTGATAAGTGCTTATACATTTGTGCTTTCTCTGTCATCTAGCACTAAGTAATGAAAGTCCCCATTTTTTTGTGAAATAGAAAGCTCAAGTGCTTCTCTGAGCAGAAGGGTCCTTGAAGTATATTTTTACTGAACTTTTTCCTCTTTCCAACTAGATAAAGCCAAAGGTCAGGCAAGGGACCTAAGTTTAAACAGAATCTATCTCCAAGGGATTAAGAATTTGAAACAAATAGCAAAGAAATACAGAACTAGTTATCTATTTTTTCCAAGGGTGGAAGAAATGCGAAATACTTGTGTTCTTCTGTTGAGATATTCCTATGTTGGCCAATTCCCAAATCTTTTTAAAGTTTTCAATTTTTAATTTTTGTGGGTATATAGTAGGTGTTTATATTTATGGGGTACATGCAATATTTTGATATAGGCATACAATATGTAATAATCACATCAAGGTAAATAGAGCATCCACAGCCTCATGCATTTATCCTTTCTTTGTGTCACTAATAAACCAATTATATACTGTTATTTTAAAATGCACAATAAATTATTGTTGGCTGTAATTACCCTGTTATACTTTCAAATACTAGATCTTATTCATTCTAACTATACTTTTAGTAGATGCTAGAAAGTGAGAAATCCCCAGCAGAAAAAGGCTGAAGTAATGCCTTCATGTACTCAGAAGTTAAGGAAAGAGTTTCACATTACTTGAGTTTAGAAAAATATTTGCTTGAGTCAGGGGAATGCAAGGAGATACGGCTCCATTAGGGAAAAGAACAGTTGACAAAAGAGAAGAAACAGCTTTAAAGATCTGCAAGACTTAGAGGCAGGAAACCACCCAGCTAAGGAAAAGCTGGCCCGGTCCAATCACCATCTTCTATCAACTCCTTCAACCTTTTCGGAGAGTGAAAAAATAGCCAGCTGGTCAAGGCAGAAGTTAACTGGGACAAAGTAGTGAGCAGGACTTGGCCCCAAGCAACTTCCCAGCTTGAAGAAGGTCTGAGATGCAAGAGTGTAGAAGAATTAATAGTAGGACAAATTTGAAATTTTGTTTACTAAATGGGATTGAGTATTGTAATTACTGAATTGAGGATTGTTTTTAACTTTAAAGTAAACTCTCAGTTAGCCAAAGATGAGAAGAAAAGCCACTAAATCTATCTCAGTTCTTATGTGGAATAAGATTATCCCAGTTGAATAAAATCTAAAGGAACGGCAAAAGGTAAAATTGTGTTAGGAAGAATTATATGCTGTTTGTTCAACACAACATATCATTATGATTGTATAACTATAGCTTTTCCTCCAAAATGGAATAATTTTTCCCCCTTAAGAATGCTTGGTAATTGTATGTCTTGGTAATTGTATAAGTCTTTGTAATTGCATAATTTTGTTTAATAGTAAAACATCTGTGTTATACATTTCTCTCTGAGTACTATAAAGAAAAAATGAAAGTAAACCACGAGCTTCTCCAATAAATAGATAACATTGTATGCTTGTCATTTGCCTACTTACTAACACATCCACTTCCTTCACCTTCTTGCCCTGCTTCTTCTCTCAGGAAGCTAACCCAGCAAAAGAAGTATCCCAGGTTCCTTAACTATTTAGATGCTGGGTACAGTTGGCCAATGAGAGGCCTGGTGGAAGACTACAGAGTGAAAAGAAGGCAGCAACCAGGTTATTTCACCCCCTTTCTCCTTGAATCTGATAGGGGCAGAGTAACCAGCGGAAGCCAAGTCCCCGCCCTGGCTTGTGCTTTCACTGCATAGACCCTTTCTACAGTCCCGGTTCCTACTGTTCTATCCCCCTCTGTCATCCCAAACTTTGATAATGCCAAGTTTTCCACTTGGATTGCCTCACCATATTATGTTTGGACTTTAACGTTTGAATTTGTAAATAGCTCAATGTGTTATTACCTCTTTATTGAGCTACTTTGCATGAGTTTCATTTGTCTGACTAGATTCTCATTCCTAACACCATTGTTACATTCTGAAGACTTGATTTAGCAAATTTATAAATTTGTTCTGTTTTAGTAGTATATTTGGTGGAAGTAGTAACTTATCCTCCCTTGCTTTTTTGAGATTTAGGTAAACTTGGCCCTGAACTCTAAGACCAGATCCTTTCCCATAAATTCTTCAGATTTGTGGGAGCCCATTTCCCTATTAGTTCTCATTATAATAAATTTCTAAATTATCTATAAGTCTCTAAAATGTAATCTCTGAAGTGATATGAAAATACACCTGGTTCAGAATATTCAACACCCATACACACACACACTGTCTCTGTGTGTATGCTATCTACATTCTCTTTAGGTGTCTGTCTCTGTCTTTGTCATATAACCATCCACGTAACATCAGTCTTGATGTAGATCATTTATATATTTACTCTGTATCCTAATTTTTAGTGCTGTCTATATGATTGTCAAATTCTAAAAAAAAAAAAAAAAAGTATGATTGATCTCCGTCTTTAACGTGGATTTTGTCTAATTCATTTGTTTGTGATGACTTTTGCTGTATATAGTGTAATGTGGTACTTGATAGTAAAAGATCAGAACTATTACATAACTGGATAAATTGTAGCTTGTGTCAATGCAGAAACATTTTTGTACCATTTAATCTATATTGAAATTTTGAAATTTATTTTGGCTTAATTAAATATTAGCAAATCTTACATTTTACATGCACTTATATATTTTGCTCAAACATTTATTTCAAGTAATTTGAGGTCTTTTATTTCACTTCTTTATGTATAGCATTCAAATAGAATTTGTTTCTTCACTCAGCATTATGATTTTTTCTATTTATGGGGAAACTAATTTATTCACAATTATTGTGACTGCTAATAATATTGGGTGTTGTTTCTACCATCAGATTCAATTAGTTTTCTATTTTCAATGTTTTTTGGTTGTCTGACTTTTTCTGGATTAGATGATTTCATTGCTCCTTTTATTCTTTCTTTTTAAAATGTTTGGGGTTTAGAAATCATATAGACTCATGCATAATTTAGCAGACTGAAAACATGGTTTTATATTTAATTATATAAACCCTTCATTTCTCCACTGCTCAACAATTTTATATACATTCAAGAATGCAAAACTTCATCACCTTAAATATCATTTTGTTTATGCTTAGTAGCCTTACTTCATGTGAATATGTGGCAAAACATAGACTAACTACAACAGAAGATTATCCTGAAACAACCCTAGAGAAGACGCATTAACGTAGAAGTTAATAAAAATAACCTTATGCACACAAAAAAAGACATCATCGTTTTAACAGTAGAAATTCAAGTGACCACCTGGGCACACTGAAAGAAATACAGAGAATTCAGTACAGTCATAAACATTGATTTTGAAAGGAAAGAAACTGTTTTACTAAATGGCTGTTTAATCAAGTAAAAGCTTAGTATAACAAAAACATAATTTGAGAACTCAAGAGAAATATTACACCCTAACAAAACTCCATATAGAGACTTTATTTTAAAATATATATTTATTTTAGAAAACACAAAGAAGACAACATTATTCTCTTCTGAGGATGATGTGAGAAGTATCTTATTTCCAAAAAGATAATAAGTAGTTTCAAGGGAGGAAGACACAGTACCATCATAACTGGCAAATTACAATGCTCAGAGGTCTGTAACAGTCCAGTAAATACCCAATTTTCCTTAAAACTTTACTTTGTAAATCCCATGAGCCACTGTGTTTTATGTTCCTTTAACTGTTATCTGAGGAATAAATATAGTAATATTACAATGGAATTTAGGCTAATTGAGCGCTTTTAGGCCGTAGATGCTCCGTTCTAAATATCTTCAAAACTCAGTATTTGGCACAATGACTGACAGAAAATTAGTGCCAGTTTATTAACTAATGATTTAACCTTAGTTTAGGAATACCAAACTAATTTATATATGTTACAATTGATTTTTTAATATCTCATTTCATATTTGAACAAAAATTTTAAAAACCCTAGTTCAAATGAAAAAAAATATGGATCTTCTTAGACAGAAACAGAAAATTCAAGCTAAGTTTAATTGTTAAGAAAGTGAAACTTTACAACTTTGATTTGCTAGGTAATAGTCACTACATAAATGTACCCATTACAGTTACACATTTACAGATTACAATATTCCATGCTAGGCTAGGTTCCCTTAAATTTTCAGAAGTTTTTCTAGCACTCTGGGGCATCCCAACATTACCAGATTTCCACTTCTCCTCAAGTATTTAGACCAGTTGAATTCTAATAATATGTTTACTCATCTTTGTTCTCCACTAGAAGATAAGGGCAGGAACCAAGTCATGCTCATGCCTGTATACACAATGCCTGTGATACATTAAACACTAATATACGCTAGCTGAATGAGATTTTCCCATTCCTGGTAAGGGAAAAACATTTTGTTATAAGATGACTCAGTCTAACTTGGGGTGTAGAAGTAAATAAAAAGCAGGAATATAAAAGCAAGCATCCCTTCACTTTGATTTTTGTATTTTTCACTTTCTGTTTCATTATTGTGATGTTGGATTCACATCTCATGACTCCTATCATAAGCTCATGAAGAGATGCTATGATTATGCAAATCCATCTTTAAAATTAATGGTAAAGTAGATATTAATAAATATTACTAGATTACTACTTTTATTTTATTTGGAATAAATATATTTTCATCTTTGTGCTATTTACTTGGGTAAAAGAGAAATATTTAGGGCACTTTTAGTTTAAAAAGCTTTGCACCAACTTTGAACATAAAGTAAGCATTTTCCATCAAGTCTCTCCATTGCTCTTGAGGACTCCAGTCTCTCTTTTATTTAGACCTTCTTTTTGTGACTGAGCAGAGCTAAGAATAGAGAGGACATTAGATGCAAGCGTCTTTGACTTTTTATCACCCATAGGTTGTGTAGGACAACTTTGAAACAGCTCCCTAAGATGCTTCTTCTAGACATTTATGACACTTACACTGTAATAAAGTTCAATTTCAGTATTTGAATCTTCCCTAAAGTAAAATCTAACTCATAGGGAAACAAAAGATTTAGATGCCATACAACTATAGATGTGGTTATCATTTAGCCACATAGAGTTAGAAAGCAAATTCAAGACCATTCATAAGCATTTGATTATGTTGTTTAGCCAACAAAGGATAAAGACTATTCCAGCAGAAGTATACCTTAAAATAAATGTCTAAGTGTCTGTTTTCAGTCAGGTCCTATACTCGGTAAACCCAAGCAAAGTTTTCACAAAGTTTCATTCAGTGTTGCCTACCTATTGCCAATATATTTCTGTAAATTATGTATGAGTCATAAAAACAGAAGTCATAAATAAATCAAAGTCACTCTGAAGTCTAACAATTTAAAAATAAAAATAGCCCCAGTGAGAAAGTCGATTCTATTTTTCTTTTCTTTCTTTTTTTTTTGGTGGCGGGGGGGTTATGGTCAGTATTTTTAATACAATAGGCATGACTAAAATGATTTTTTTTTTAACGGAGATTAACACTATTTTAAGCAATTGCTTTTAGTTCAACAGAGCAGCTGCTTCACTGTGCTGTGATAGCTCATGGTTAATTGAGCAAATAGTCATTTAATTTGGAGAAAAAATAGTGAAGAAGGGAGGTACAAGAGAAGAAATAGAAACATTGTGTTCTAAGTAGTGCTATATATATTTTACATACATCTTTTATAATTTAACTATTCAATACCCTAGTAAGATAGGTATTATAATTCACAATTATATGAGAAAAAAATTTACCAAAAGTTCAAAAATTTACTTAAGCTCATGTTGCTAATAAATGACAGCACTCAAATTTGAACTTAGAGCTGTATATAAGGCTATCTTTTCTCCATATGTACTGCATTTGTGATATTCTGTGCAGCACAATATGAAGGTGAATAAATAATGTCTCCAAGACTTGGCTTTTAATAAAAAGAAAAATCAGGGTATAGTAATTTGTGTACATAAATCTCCATTGAGCAATGGACATTCAGAACAGAGGCATATTGCTTCTTGTAAGGGTAGGTAGGATTTCTCCAGCTGTGAATGTTGTACTTCAAGGAGGACTGGAGGCCTAGGAAGTGAAACTCCAGCCAGAGAGAAAACATGTAGACAAAGACAATGTGGTGGAAAAAGCAGAGTGCTAAAGTGATGAAAAGTAGCCAATTTTTATCATTCAAAGGATAACGCTGAGAGATATTTTGGGGTGAGGCAACAGAAGATAAGCTTGGGTTTTGGGTGTAAATGGACACAAACATGGTCAATTCTGAGCTATGAGAGGTCTAATGTAATGGTTGGGACTGGATCTCAGAGCAATCCCAGCCTGAATGCTTGCTCTGAGTAGGAATCAAGCTTATGGAATCAAGTTTTATCCCTACTTTGCTTTTTGACCCCACCTCTGTTTCTTAACTGCCTAAAGCACCTGCTTCTCTTCTTAGGAGGAAGTACAACCCAGCATTGTCCTATATCCATGGATCTGAGCAGGACCATCTCTGGACAAGACAGCCAGCTGGCCACCAGCATGTACGGATATATTTTTCTGCCAGTCTGGAGGATGCAGTTGTCTCCGCTGTGCCAGGTATAGCAAAAGAGTCATGGCCTCCCTTGGTCACAGCTAGTGCTTAGCACAAGCTCCCACTTTTGCATAATAAAGAGAATGTGTATAAAAGCAACTCGAAACTGTGACACAATGCAAGTTAAAGAAATTGTAATCTTCCCCTGAGAAGATGAATAAATGTAAGGTGAATGAGGCATCTCTGAGAATTTTCTCTTTAGTTCAAACACTGTCACTAAATTTTGAAAAAGAGTTAAACTCAACCTTTCAAACTATATTCTGAGCACCACTTTTTTTATTATTTAGTCAATTATGTGTTGGTTCCTTTTGTTTAAAAACGTAAATAACAAGATAAAGTCAAGGAGTGGTCAGAAGAACCTATAAAATATGAAGAGAAAATAAGTTGTAGTTTTGAACAAAATTTAATATTATAAAAATAACAAGAAGCTTCTTGGAGAAAGAAAATTATTTGGTTATAAAGTATATAAAATTTAAGTATATATAGTACACTAAAATAAAATTTATTATTACAATTTCAGATATGCTAATTTTAATGAAGAAGTCTAAACATGAAATGTGATTTTATACCAATGTACCACATGACTAGGTCAAAGATTCCATTCCTGACTCCTCATTCTTTTTAGGAGTCTTGTGAATTATAAAAAGATAAGTAGGTTCATCATTAGTGAAGTGTGGGGATTTAAATCTAATCCAAGGATGTTTCAATACTCCCTGTCAGAGGGAAAATAATTTTAGGCTATTATCACGAAGAAACTGCTTTCTATTATATAAAGCTTTACTCTGGTTTTGTTCTAAATAGAAAGTATAATCAGTATACTTTTATAAGTGTGCAATCGTCCTTCACGAAGGGGAAGCAAACGTAATTAGTTGTGAATGATTATATAGTGGGGAGAAGCTAGCCCACAAATAATTCCTTATGCTTTGTTACGGTGCCCCTCACACCCCTTAACTTAATGACCATAGACAGGGCCCATGTATGCAAAGCATACCTATTCACAAAATCCATTCAAAATAAAAAGCTTTACAGCAATGTACATAGGAACAGATTCAGGTGATGCCACAACAGCCTGAACAATTAACTATTCATCAAAAACTACATTAAATGTAAGTGCATATTTCTTGAAAAGTTTATTTGCAAATTTATATGCATTACATGAAAATTTACCATTCTGTTTGTCATTTCAACACCTGCCTTTTCCATTTGAACACTTACTGATTCTAGAAAGCAAAAGTACGAGGCTTAAATTCCTGGGATTCTACCCTTAATTTTTTAAATTTTCAAACTGCTTAGGAAAACTGTGTCACCACTCTGCACTGAAAACTTTGTGATTACAGACTTTTGCTGTAATCCCACTCCTCTAAAACTTCCATTTCTGTATACGAAGAAGTCATATAAATGTATTAAGTTCGCAGCAGATATTATCATTTAGCAATGTATTCCAGACATTTTGTATCAATACCCATTTAGTGTTCCAAATATTACTTGAGATATTAATAACCTAGGTGGTTAATTTACTTATGCCAACTACTGTCTAAGTACTTTGGTTGGTTTAATCCTTGTAACAACCTTGTTACAGGAAGGGAGAGGTTAAGTAACCTACTCAAGGTTACACAGCAATAAAGTAACTTATTGAGCTAGGTTTGGAGTCCAGGCAGTATAGCACTGGAGTCTGAGCTCTTGTTCACCCCACGATGCTGCTTATGAAAATCAAACAACTCTTTTTAAGTGATTATTGAAAATAAAATGCAAAATCATTAAATGGATCTTTTGAAATGAGAATTTCCCCCCATTTGTTCTATAATTTGCTCATGTTAGGCTCTCATGGTAGCATAAGTGTGGTCTGTACAGAATTCCGAAAGCCAAAGTTCAATCAATAATCTAATCCTGCCTCCCCTATCTTTGGCTGTGTAAAGTAGGCATTTTTTTCTAACATAACTGAACCTCAGTTTCTCCATTTGTAAAGTGAAAATGATAATCACCAAACCTACTTAGGATTGCTGTAAGGAGTTTATGAGACAGCATATGTAAACCATTCATTAATGTGGCTAGCAGGTTATTAAATAATTGGTTACCCAATGTATGTTAGTAATTGTCATCAGGCTTTAGAAAACAATAGGCCAACTATGGATTCATCTGACTGTGTTTACTAACTTGCCATTAATGTTAGTTTACCCTAATTATCATAATAAAATAACGGGAATTTTAAATTAAGAAAATGGAATTGTCACCTGTATTATTAAAAATCACTTTAAATTTCAGTACTTACCATATTGTTGCCTCCAACTTAACTGTAGTAAATATATTAGTCATTATGGTTAGGAGCAGTAATTAGTGCAAAGGCTGTCAAGGTCTTAATCAGAAAACTAGCATGTTGGTGATGATGATTGTAGCAGTGACCAGAGCAGGGCAACACTGATTAGCTTATCTCTTACATACTGCATAAGGACATTATAAAAGCAAATGCAATTATTATAAGTGCATTTATAAGTCTGAAATGATTAGTGAATAATGAATATAAATTTTGTGCATAAATATATCTTACACATAAAATCATATCTATAAAGGGAATGCTTAAGCTTGCAAGTATTAAATAAAAAATAAATTTTTCATATAAATACTCCTCAGGAAAAACACAGGCTTTTAAACATAATTTGATTGGTTCTAATAGAGACTTTTTCTCATTTTCAAAAAGTTAATCTAAGAAGAAAGGATCATCCTGAAATCCTGAATCTCATTTTTTTTCTTTATAGTTATCATCTTCTGCATTAATCACTAGAGTAGAGCTTTGGAGATTGATAAACTAGTTCATTCTTTTTCCCCATGCTGTCTAGCCATTGAGATTTTCCTCTATCAGTTTTATACTTTTGTTAAATAATCATGATACAGGTTTTTCTTATATTTCCAATCTGGTTGGTAAATAGCCATTCCAGACCTTGTCTAGAGTTGCCTATATGCCTCATTTTTTATTTGTTCTATTTGGCAACATACTCGACTTTGGTTCTATAATAATTAAGTGAATTGCTTTCAGAAATAATAGTCTGCAGAACATCACTGCGTGACAAAAGAAGCTTAATTAATTTATGTTTTAAAAGCAGGCCTTATTCAGCTAGTATTTTGTTATAATTGTATCTTTCCAAGTCAGCTCCTACTGGAATCAGAATCTTGACTTCTATATAAAGTAGATCCAGGTAAGACATCACTCCATATATAGCAATACTTAAAAGGATACTCTAACTTGATTATTAATAAAGATGAAAGAAACCATAATTGTAAGTAATTTAGTAGACATCATGCAATAGGAATTAATTTTACTTTATAATATAGTCACTTAAGCAGTGAAATTCAACAAAATATGAATCTTGCATTAATGTTTCTTCACTGAGTAATAAGGTGAAACCTTGAGCTGAAGAGGCTGTATCACGAAGGGAAAGTTCTTCAGCATACTAACAAGAAAAGCTTTGAAACAAACAAACAAACAAAAAGGCTAGGAATATATTTAACCAAGGAGGTGAAACATTTCTGTAAGAACTACAACACACTGATGAAAGATACCCTAATTGACACAATTTCTATCAAATTACCAAGATAGTTTTTACCTAATTAGAAAAAACAATACTAAAATTCATATAGAATCAAAAAAGAGCTCAAATTGCCAAAGCAATCATAAGCAAAAAGAAGGAAGCTGAAGACATCACATTCACGTGACTTCAAATCACACTACAAGGCTATAGTAACCAGAACAGCATCGTACTGGTATAAAAAACCACATATAGATAAATGAAACCGAATAGAGAACCCAGAAGTAACACATACTTACAGCAAACTGACCTTTAACAATGTCGCAAGAATATACACATGAGAAAGGACATGCTTTTCGATAAATAACATTAGAATATTGGATTGCCATATGCAGAAGAATGAAACTGGATCTCTCTCACCATATAGAAAAATCAACTCAAGATGGAGTAAACACTTAAATGTAAGACCTGAAACTATAAGAATACTAGAAGAAAACCAAGGGAAAACTCTTCTGAACATTGATCTAGGCAAATAATTCCTGACCAAGACCTCAAAAGCACAGGCAACAAAGCAAAAATAGACAAATTGGACTTAATTAAACTAAAAATCTTGGACATCACAAAAGAAATATCAGAGTGAACAGACAACCCACAGAATGGAAGAAAATATTTGCAACCTATGCATTCAACAGTGGACTAATATCCAGAATTTACAGGGAATTCAAACAATTCAACAACAACAAAATACAAATAATCCCATTAAAAGTGTACAAAGGACATGACAGACATTCTTCAAAAGAAGATAGACAAATGGCCAACAGGCATATGAAAAAATGTTCATTATCACTAATCATCAAATAAATGCAAATTAAAACCTCAATGACATATCATCTTACCCCTATGCAGAATCTCATTATTAAAACTACAAAAAATAACAGATGTTGGTGAGGAACTGGAGAAAAGTTAGAACTTACACTGTTGGTGGGAATATAAATTAACCTCTAAGGAAAACTGAATGGAGATTTATCAAACAACTAAAAATAGAGTTACCATTTGATTCAGCAATTCCACTACTGGGTATTTACCCAAAGGAAGGAAAAGAAATCATTGCACTAAAAAGATAACTGCACTCATATGTTTATCACAGCACTATTCGCAATAGCAAAAGTATAGAATCAACCAAAGTGTCCATCAACAGAAGACTGAATAAAGAAAATGTGATATATATACACAATAAAATACTACTCGGCCATAAAAAAAGAATAAAATTGTGTCTTTTGCTGCAACATGGATGGAACTGGAGGCCATTATCTTCAGTGAAACAACTCAGAAACAGAAATAAAAATACTGCATGTTCTCACTTATAAGCGGGAGCTAAATAATGTGTGCACGTGGACATAGAGCATGGGAGGATAGACAAAAGACCTCAAAGGACAGCGGAGTGGGAGAGGAATTGATGGGGGTAATAAATTAATGGGTACAATATGCATTATTCAGGTTATGAATACACTAAACGCCCTGACTTCACCATTATGTAACTTATTCATGTAACAAAATTATACTTGTATTCCTTAAATTTATACAAATATAAAACAAAGATAATTTTTTTAAAAAAGAATAGGAATTTTCTTTTTCTTTGCTAGAATGATCAGTCAGTTCCTTGGTTATTCCTTGGTTATGTTACTTGCCATCTCTCAAACTCTTACTTTTCTAATTTATAAGGTGTGAATAAAAGCAACCTTTCCATACAAATGCAATGAGCAGTTGGTCAGCTAATGTAAGAATAGAAAATAGTAGAGGGTCTGGCATATAATCAGTGCTCAATACATTCTAAATGCTGTTCTCAATACATTCTAAATACTAGGAATTTGTCTATGCAGGTGCAATCTGAATTTGTCTATTTCTGGGTTTGGCTGATTTTCTTCAGACTCCTGTGGTGATCTATTGCTTGTACTTGGATATACATCCCTCCTCCTTGTTAATTCTACTGAATTCCCAATCTTTCATCTGCAATTGCTGAAAGTTCAGACTTTCCACTAATCACCAACTGATTTCTAAGATTTCTTTTAAAATTTAAAATTTCTTTTAAAATTTCCTGGAAAAAGAAATCTCACTACCAGTGTTACTAATAAGCAAGATATGAAATCTTCTGTGAGATCCTTGAGGTCTTTCTGTCTTTCATTCTCCATCACAGTTCATGAATCTTGCTCTTGGGTCTTTGGCCTTTCCTCTCAGTAGTTTGTCCTGTGTGTTGGAGACAGGAATGTGAGATGCCATTTCCAGTTGTTTCGTTTTTATTGTTTTAATTCATGTTTTCTTATTGAATTTAAGAAAACGTTAACAGATAAACAAATTCCATAATATTTCCTGTGAAACTTTACTAACATGTTTCTTTTTCTAGCTATAATCAATGATATAATTTTACCATTTAATAAAACAAGAGACATCTTTAAAAAGGACTACAGAACTGCACTTTTTATACCTATCATTGCAAAGTTTTTCCAATATAGCGACCATTAAAATGTATTTGTTTTATTCTCCATTTTTTCTACAAAAAGTTTAATGGTGCTATTTGAATAAAAATAAATTTATTTCTTTTTAAGCATTAATTGGGTTAAACTCATTCTGTGTTTTGACTGAAATTTTAGCTAACATCCTAATAACATGTTGAACATAATCTGTATTACAATAAATAAATGCAAAAATTTTACTGACAAATAACTATACTCCATCAAAATAAGAAAATAGAATAGTAGACCTTCTTAATCATAGTATAAAGTTAAAATTCTTACAAAATTATGAGGAGTGAAAGAAGAATGCCTAAATCATTTAAAAATTGAAACTATCATGACTTGATAATGATTTGGTAAATATATTGTTCAATCTAAGAATAAAATACAAAAATGGAAGAAATTTTAACTAATATTCAAGAAATTATTTAAATTTCTGAATGTGTACATGTACATTTTATTCTACTCATGTTAATCAAAAAGTATGCATAATTAATTTTTGATAATCATAACTGTTATAATGCATAATTTAAGCACTGTCAATTCACTTACATCAGCCATTCATTTAGATCATTTAAAATGCCAATTCACGTTTTAAATACTTCATTCCATTTTATTTCATGATATTTCAAAAGTTCAAAATTGATCCTTGGCAACAGTGGACTCTTTTTTGGAAGGTATACATTAAAATATTCTGTGAGTTAAACATTGGTAAATATTTTTTGTCAGTCTTGGGAGTTCTGGCTAAGTGGATAATAAGAAAAAATTCAAGGGATTGAATCTTCATGAAATGTTAATGTTAAAACATTTCTTGAGAGAAAAAATATAATTCAAAAAATATTGTGTAAACTTCTCTGCCTTAGTAAACAACACATTTTGGCCAAAGGGCATCATAATAAGTATCAATTTTTGTTCTGTGGTGCTTGATCTTTGTTCTGTTGAACTTACGGCAGACTAAATATTAGCTCCATAAGATAGGTGAAACTTGTTTTACTGAGAAAGTCTCAGATTTCAAGTTTTTGTTTCCATTTACTTCTTTCTTATTGAACTACAATGAAGAATGTTGAGCTCCATGACCTCCTGGGCTCCATGACACTGTCTTTCAAAAATTAATTAGTGAATCGAAGGCTGAATCAGCCTTCTTCCAAGTAATTTTCTTGCTCTTCAATAAGTTAACTTCTTTACTCTCATTATCAATGTCCTTTGCCTTGTCAGCAGCATTTAAAACATTATCTATTATTTCTGCATCACTAGCACAATGTCAGTGGAATTGGGTGACAGCCTTGTTGTAGAGCCAAACCTAATGGCAGGGTTAATCAGAGTGGCAGGATTAGCAGTGTCAAACCATCAAATGGGCAACAACTAGGTACTTGGATTGACTTATTAGGTGCTGATGGTAACAAAGAGATGGATATCTGTCTGAAATTGCTCTAGCAAGTAGTGAACAACATCAGGAATACAAGATAATTGAACTTTATCTGGATCAGCTACAAAACAGGCTACAAAAAATGTCTCCATGATAAACAAAGTATCTGGTAAATTGTTAAGACTAGGACAAATGGAAGCCTGCATAAAAATAAAGATTAGGATCAAAACCTCAGTTCAGTTTCACAGAATAGAAAAAATTGAATCTTAGAAGCAGATAACCTGCTGGGAAAAGGATATCTTGAAGTTTTTTGTTTTTTTTTTTTTAATCCAACCTGTCTGTGCTGGGGATTCTTCTACATATGAGCACTTCTGACAGATTGAAATTCCTTGCTCAATTTCCTTGCCCTTCTAACCAACACATACAAGTTTTGTGCCATATAATGCTCCATTTACTTCTAATACAATCATTGTTATTATCAGACACTCCTTATCTACATGTCATAGTTTAAATATTTTATTTTATTTCAAGATGTTTTAAAAGTTGATAATTGATTATTGGCAACGTTATTCCCACTAGAATTTAATAAGAAGTGATTGTTGTTTAAATGATATTCTTAACTTTTCAAAGAATGCTTAACACAAAACAAATTAAAAGGAATAAAAATATTAAAGTCAAGTTATATTTACTGAATACATTAAAAAGTGTAAACATCTTCCTGAATACATAACAGTAACACAATCCAGATTGTGATTGTTTTAGGGGAGCAAGGGGAAAGCATAAAACTGGGGAGCAAAATTGTGGTCTTTAACTGTTTATTAAGCAAAAATGTGAGAAAACATTACTGTTTTTAATTTCAATTTTGACAACTACATTTTTTGTTTTGTTTTAATTTGCAGCTTCCCTGAACCTGAAATTAAATAAAAGTATATAAGAGAAAGAGACAGAGAGAAAAACAGAGAAAGAATGAGAGAAATGGTAACCCTTTATTCCCTTGACGTATCTTTTCCTTAAATTAATCAAATACTCTATTCTGTCTCTGATAATCTGATTTCAGTTTTCCATCTGTTCTGATTCTTGCCATCTGCCCATCACTGATTTTGGCTCCATTGTGGCACACACTTTGAAGCTCATCTCAATTCAGTCCTGTGAATTATAGATATGAAAGGTACTGAGAACCAGAAAATATGTAGAACCATGTACCCCAGTATGGGAGCCCACAGAGAAGAAGGGGCAGATTCAGGATCAGGCCTGAGTGACAGCGACTTTGGTCTTCAGGACTATTTGAGAGATGGAGGGTGTTGGGCGGGATAGTGACATTCTACTTGAGCAACAGTAGGGTTGGATAAGCATGGGGATTATTTGTGGTAACTGTACACAGGAGATTTGGGAAGGAATAGAGACAGTTCCTTCAACTGATTCCTAGTTTAGTATAGAGTGATAGAAAGAGGGATGAATGCATATAGATAGATTGATAGGTAGATCAATTTTTGTATGTATAGATGACATCTAAATGACTAAATAAATCACTGAGACTAAATTTATATAAAACCATTCTCAACTAGATAAATCAAGTGAAAATTGAATAGAGTAAGGCAAATTATATTGTGAATATTATTGAATAAAAGTTTAAATCACACGCTGCACTATCCCTCCACCTCTGCCCTCACACTCACAACCAGGTGGGGGATATATGAAGTCAAAATGTACTTTTCAAGTGCTTCTTGGGTGTGCACTTTTGTCTTCACCATGGAAAATCATGGCTTTTAAGATTATTTACATTTGCAAAACTCAAGATTGTGTCTGATGAAACACTGCACGCAAGAGTGGTCCAACTGAACCTATTTCTCTAAATATTGAGAAGACAATTCACAATGAAATGCTAAGCTATAATATCATAAGTATAATAAATAGACCAACCTCACTGGCATTGCCAAACTACTAAGGGTCTAGATTGAATTTAGAAATCAGTTTTCTGAAAAGGGCACAATATTATATTGCAGCTTCATAATTTATTTATTCTTTTTGATGGGCCATCAAATGTAGCTTTCTAATGATTAGAGTGGCAAAATTGTGTTTGGGAAAAATCATGGCTTATTCAGTTGCATTTGTCCATAAAAATATTTGAAAATTCCAATTAAGATTGGGACAGAGACAGGACAATTTCTAATCTCCTGAGACCAATTTTATAAAGTTTTCCAAATGAATAACACAGAGTATAACATTCATTGGCAATTTTCAATCATTTTGAATTTTTATATTTAATTGTAACACTATAAGTTTTGAGCTTATGTAAAATTTTGCTAATCTTCAATAGTCATATTTTCACTAATTTCTATTCATGTGTGATTGTCTCCAAATTGCACTGTAAAAGTTATACATTATTTTTTCTAATTTCTCTTTACTCATATTTGGCACATATTTTTAAAATACATATATGATAGTTGTTGTTATTTGTCTTGCAAATGCTAGTCTCTCCTTCTACAGAGGTATCCTTCTTATTTATTATCTGAGAATATGGCCACCTGGAAAAAATGCTATGATATCCGATCCTCATTGCAACTAGGGTATCTGTAAGAAATTAAATTTTGGGCAATGGGTTGTGAACAGAATTGGCATAAGCAACTTCTAGGAAACGTCTTTTTAAAAAGTGGGCATGTCCAATTCCTTCTCTTTTCCTCCCTTTTACTAGTTGCAATCAGACATAGTGACTGGAGCTGCTTTGAAAGACACTTAGAATCCAGTGTTTGAGTATGATGACTAAAAAGGTAGACAGTGCTTGAGTGCCTGATAATAATGCAGTCATCATTATCAACCTGGAAAGCTGATGTGGAACTCTATGTGAAAGGGAAATACACTTTAATTTTGATTAAACCAGAGTTTTCTCCACTTCTAGTTATACCAATCCTAAACCCATCTTTTATGATGTATTATTATATACTATAGCCATCTCTATATATTTTTTCTGTCTAGGAGGCAAACTACAAAATAAAAGGATTGTGTAAACACTTAATGTTTAGTCATTGGCTATATTATAGCAAAGAATGAACATTTAAATGCCCTGGAGTATTTTATTAGATTAAATCTGACACATATGAAATTTTTTCTCACCCTTCCAGAAGGGGGATAAGTCCTGAAGACTTTTCTACTCACTTTCACTGCCTTTGCTTTCCACAGATGCTCCTTCACTTTCTACTTCCTCCATTTCTAGTTGTTATTTAATTTGCATCACATCACTGATTTTTCCTCTGTCCATTCACTATTATTCTATTTATTTATTTCTACCTTTCCTGGGCTTCCATTATATTTCTTGGTTTGTAGGAACATTGTTCTAGAGTTTGAGGGCATTTTTATTTCTATTGACAAAAGGACCAATCACATCTCAGGTCAAGCAATTTTTGAAAATCTGCTATCACTTCTTTCAAAACTTACTGTGGGAATCCTTGTTTTTCCCCTCTCTCTCCTACATTAATATGTTTGTCTTAAACAATGAATATGCTGAACATCAGAAAGAAAAATAATCTGTATGTTTAAAATGCTTTAAGAGTTTCTAGAAAGTATTAAGGATATTATAAAATAACACCTCTATTCTACTCTTTCAAATACTAGTGATGCTGCTTCTCAATTTAATAATAGAAAACTAATGATTATTTCTAACCATTATGTAATATTGGTTTATATCTTCACATAAAACAATTTACTGTTTCTATACAGCTGAATCTCAGGCCAACAGAATGGAAAGGTGTAAGTATTACAGAAGCACGTTGTTGCAGCAGAGTTTTGAAAATCTTCAAATATTTGAGTCTGGTTTAAAAAAAAATCACAGAATTATAAATCGTATAGTTCTATAAATACGTACCTGACATTTTAAAAAGACAAATTAAAGCAATTTTAATTGCACTCTAAAGCGGAATGTGACTCTTGGAAGGATAAGAACATCAGTAAAATAGCTAATTCTTTGAAATTCAACTTGTTCCATAGAGTATATGTGAAACAGATCTGAATTAAAATACAGTATTCTGACAGTGCCAGTCATTAACCTGAAATCAAAATAAGGGAAATACTGCTGCCAGCCATGGCCTTAACATATGATGCTGTTTTCTTCATTTTAAATATTTTTCCTGACAATTCTAAGTTATTTCTCATGAGAAAAGTTGAGTTAAGTCATCCCCAGGAAAGTGAGTCATACTATTTAAACACACAGGAGTACCATTCTGTGGATGAGTAAATGAGATCAGTTCTATTTCCACCATGCCAGATGCTATACATTTTCTGGAAAGGCTCAGGATTTCAGGTCTTTAGTGAGACTTCCCGCTAAGCTGAACATCTGTTCATAATATATTGTACACTTGCTAGAAACCTAAGAATGCTAAAATGATTAGAACATCTTGATTGTGTTTTCCAATAGTATACAGACAAAAGAAGATGTCGAATTGGAGCACTGAGCAAGCAACAAATCAACTCTCAGCCACCATCCAAATAAGTACCATCTTGTTTCCCCACTACTTTCATTTATCAGTTGTTGGAAATGTTTATGAAAATATAATTGAGATATTACTTCAAGAAAATCCCATGCCTTTGTCCCTGAAATAAATGAATGGCCAACAATAAGGATATTTAGAAAAAAAAAACAATTTTTATATATGGAAAATCATATCCATCACTTTAAGTATTTTAATTTCCTTGGCTATTTTGTCTGTATTGTTTCTCTATACCCCTAAAATTATGAAGTAATGAATACAATTAGCATAACCTTATAGGACATATGGAATTGATTGTTTTGTGAAATTGATCTTCCATTTAAACATTCTCTTCTTCCATTAGTTTACATCTGGTCATTTACCAAATTATTTCTTACTTTTTTTAACCAATGACCTTTTATCTCAAAATATTGTATTAAAAATGTGTATAGTCTATTGGGAACATTCACACAATTACTGTAATGAGCATAAAAAGTACTCAAGTCAATGTACATTTTTGCAAACAAAAACAATAAGTTCTCTCCTACTGAAACAGTTCCCTTATTAAATCCTCTAGTTTATCCTCTAGATTCAGAAGAACAATCAGAATGCAATTATTCTCTTAGGCAGTACTCAATTAAGCAAATTTGATGCAATTAATTGAATTATATGTGGGGAAATTCTAAAAACCTGAATATCAGGAAAAGTTCATAACATTCTTTTTATTATTATTATACTTTAAGTTATAGGGTACGTGTGCACAACGTGCAGATTTGTTACGTATGTATACATGTGCCATGTTGGTGTGCTGCACCCATTAACTCGTTATTTACATTACGTATTTCTCCTAATGCTATCCCACCCCACACCCTCACCCCACGACAGGCCCCGGTGTGTGAAGTTCCCCACCCTGTGTCCAAGTGTTCTAATTGTTCAATTCCTACCTATGAGTGAGAACATGTGGTGTTTGGTTTTCTGTCCTTGCGATAGTTTGCTCAGAATGATGGTTTCCAGCTTCATCCACATCCCTACAAAGGACATGAAATCATTCTTTTTTATGGCTGCATAGTATTCCATGGTGTATATGTGCCATATTTTCTTAATCCAGTCTATCATTGATGGACATTTGGGTTGGTTCCAAGTCTTTGCTGTTGTGAATAGTGCCATGATAAACATACGTGTGCATGTGTCTTTATAGCAGCATGATTTATAATCCTTTGGGTATATACCCAGTAATGGGATGGCTGGGTCAAATGGTATTTCTAGTTCTAGATCCTTGAGGGATCACCACACTGTCTTCCACAATGATTGAACTAATTTACACTCCCACCAACAGTGTAAAAGTATTCCTATTTCTCCACATCCTCTCCAGCACCTGTTGTTTCCTGACTTTTTAATGATTGCCATTCTAACTGGTGTGAGATGGTATCTCATTGTGGTTTTGATTTGCATTTCTCTGATGGGCAGTGATGATGAGCATTTTTTCATGTATCTTTTGGCTGCATAAATGTCTTCTTTTGAGAAGTGTCTGTTCCTATCCTTTGCCCACTTTTTGATGGGGTTGTTTGATATTTTCTTGTAAATTTGTTTATGTTCTTTGTAGATTCTGGATAATTAGCCCTTTGTCAGATGGGTAGATTGCAAAAATTTTCTCCCATTCTGTAGGTTGTCTGTTCACTCTGATGACAGTTTCTTTGGCTGTGCAGAAGCTCTTTAGTTTAATTAGATCCCATTTGTCAATTTTGGCTTTTGTTGCCATTGCTTTTGGTGTTTTAGTCATGAAGTCCTTGCCCATGCCTATGTCCTGAATGGTATTGCCTAGGTTTTCTTCTGGGGTTTTTATGGTTTTAGCTCTAACAATTAAGAGGAAAAGATGGTTACAATTACAGGTGCAGGAGAGAGAAGACTTTTACTAAAAATCATGATCACACTTAGGTTATCATTTGATTTTTCATACCATCTTTGAAAACATGTTTATATCTTCATTTTGAATTTAATTCAGATGCAGAGCATAGTACTTTGGCACCTAAAACTAAGTGCTGGAATTTTCAAGATTTTAAAAAAATAATTGTGATCACATACACAGGGATCAGAATCAGTACCGTGCAAAACTAGGAAATAAGTTTGCCAAAGACCTGTGGAACTCTAGCTTCTCAGACTTAAAAAGCAGAGAGGTTTTTCAATAGTTCTGACCTGATGAGACATGTGAAAATTTTGTCATAGTTTTTATATAATTATAATATTAGATTGCTCAAGGGAAAATGCGATTTGGTTGGTGAAATCTACTTCGACATCTCAACTTTCAGCATAGTTAGTAGATTATTCTAGTCACCTATAGATGATATGAAAACAAAAAGATATAGTAAAAAAGTTATGTCATAAGACATCTTACTTAAGCTGCTGATTCTCATGAGGTAAATTTAAGAAAATACAGCAGCTGCACCAAATCTCATGAGTTGGTAAAATCTGTGTGTTTTGCATACATCTTTCCAAATGGCCCAATTTGGAGAATATCTCAGTAATTAGCAGTTAACCAAAAGGGAAAATCTCAAAATAGATTATTCAGACTAATGTACTATCTTCACCAGTTTATTTTGTAATAGGATTTGTATGTTCTATAATCCAAAGCACTGCTGAAAACATACCTAATATACGACCCAATCCATTTACATATCTAAGAGGTATATATACACGTGCATGTGTGTATGTGTGTGCATATTCCGATTTTGCTATTTTTCAAAAGTAACATAGCTTTTACCTATTGTTTTCATTTATTTCTAATACATCAATTGTTGATAACATTGTTTGAAAAACAATAACTCCAAAAAACCTGAAATTTTTAAATAGATAGCAAAGCAATGTGTTCATAGTTCTTCATTTTTTTAGTTCAACATTACAATTTTTTTTTGTTTAAGGTTTTTTTTGTTATATTTCCTTCATGAGTATTTAGTTTTATATTGTAGAAAAGGAAATCGTGATTCATGTATTCTCTTGGTGTATATTTTTAGAATTCAGATTTCACTTTGAAAAGAGGTAAGATTGAGGTAATTGTTAGTGCTAACGTGATTGTAAGAGAACTTAGCTCCTGTGAAGGGACTAGTGTCTTTTTTTCTCTCTGTGATTCTTATAAGAGAGCACAGAGACACTTACAGATAATATTGTTGGCCTGTGCCTATGTTGAGTAGATATGAACAATGGGGGGAAAAAGCCACAAGGAGGGAAACAGATAAATGTACCAACTTTTAAACATTTCACAAAAAATCTCTGGTGTCAGACCTCACTTGACTTTCAATTGGAGTTATTAGAATATGAGAGGACTTTCTAGATTTCCAGGTATTTCTAGATTTTTTTTTACAATGCATGTTTCAAAGCCTCTCATAATAAACTTGTGAAAAAAAGTGAGAAATACGAGATTGGAAGAAAATACTCAAGTTAATCAACCAGACATTTCGTTTTATGAATGGGTCAATGTTATAGCACTATCCTCTTCAGAATTTTTGTCAAAGACTTGGCAGAGACATTAGTGGCATCCTCAAATATGTTTAAGTTGATACAAGGCTGGAAGCAAAGGATTAAAAACACCTTTGGAAATTAGATTGATGGGCCATATCTAACAAGAACTTTGGTAAAGATAAATGTCAATGTTTACTTAGATCTCAAAATCCGCTAAAACAGTGGAGGAGAGGCAAAACATACCTCCAACTTTTTGAGGTCATAATAGAGAGGATATAAAGCACTGGATGGGAGAATGAAATAAATTACTGTCTTAGGTTTTCTTCTACCTCTGAAGTTAAATAATTCTATAATGTATGTATTTTACTCCAGAAATTTGAGGATTGTTTTGAAAGTATTTATGAGTAAAAATGGTTATATCTTTTTGGGCAGATAGAAATCTACTTGTTCCTAAAAAGATTACTCTTGGCTCTCTGGCTGTCTTTAAAATGATTGTGATATATCTAAGCTCAGCGAAAAAAATATAGTTCTAAAAATTCTTCTGAAATTAGAACACTTTAACTATTGTAAGTAGTCAATTCATTTTAATGTTGGAGAAAGAATTTGTCTGCTTTCACCTTTAAGGAACTAGTTCTACTTCACTTAATATTACAGGAGATAGACTGTGTTCCTTTTACTCAAATAGAATAATAGAATAATTTCAAATGTGTATAAAATATAAGGGTATAGTCATAATTTTGGTAGAAGAGATCCTTTTCATGTTATTTTAAAAAGTTAATTTTTAATAAAGCAAGTATTATATTGGCAATAAGATTAGGTGGAAATGGATTTATTATAAATTTTTTTTTCAAATAAAATTGGTGCTACATTTGGTGTAAAAAAAGTTAAAAAAATGTAACATGGCAATCATATTAATCTTATAAGAACATTCCTCCCAGTGAGGTACCAAGTTTAAAGTTCTTAAATAACCCAATTAAGGACCTTTAAGGAAGAGAAAGAGAAAGAAAGAAAGAAAAAAGAGCCTGGCCAAATGATGACTAATTAGAATGACAGGCGTTCTTCTGAATCATGGGGGAGTCACAGTACCTAAGCAGTAAAAATAGCATCTCATTAGTCTTTTAAACACTATTCCCAGGTTTCTGTGAAATTGATATTTAATCACTTTCCCAGTGTACAGCAGGCATTTATTACACAGGGAAGACATAGGGAGTGAAAAGTTTATAAAATGTCTGTCAATCTCTTCTCAATTTGAAAAATGATTCATTATAATGGGCCACCAGTGGCAGAGGACACTAAATAGGAGCCTGTAATTAACTTCCCTTCCTACTTTATTGATGGCATTTGGTGAGTTTTGAGATTAGATGGTGTATCTTGGGGGATGTACCCTATGGAACATGCTGTTCAATACTGTAAACTACATCTAAATCATGTCTACAGCTGTGTTAGTCACAATTCTAGATATTGGTTTTTAGAAATTTGAGGCTAAAGTATCTGGAATCTAAGTTTGCTATTCAGAATAGTGTATGTAGAGACACTGAAGGAAGAAAATGCATGTTTAAATTTGGGGGCACTTCTGTAAAGAACAAAAATGTACTTTAAGATGATAGAGCCCAACAACTTTCTTTTAAAAATTCAGGCCAGGCATGGTGGCTCATGCCTGTAATCCTAGTACTTTGGGAGTCTGAAACAGGTCGATCACTTGAGCCCAGGAGTTTGAGACCAGCCTGAGCAACATGGGGAAACCCCATCTCTATAAAAAAAGAAAATACAAAATTAGCCAGGTGTGGTGGTGCATGCCTGTAGTCCCAGCTACTTGGGAGGCTGAGGCAGGAGGATCATCTTAGCTCAGGGAGGCTAAGGGTGCAATGAGCCATAATCTTGCCACTAAACCAGCCTGGGCAACAAAGTAAGACCCTATCTTAAGCAAACAAACAAACAAACAAAATGTCAGTACATTTAATATCTGATTTGTTTCTATCGAGTATTGCTATTCTTTCAGAAGTGTTGAATAGTATTTTAGTATTGTTAGGTGTTTTAAACAAATTCAAAGTATGATTGTAAGGGCTATTGAATTTTGTCAATAAGTCCTAAATTTAGCTTTCATATACATATATAGAACCAAAAGAAATGTCAATACAGCAACCATCCCTGTCTCGCCCACAAAAAACAAAGATTATTTTTCTGCATTTCATCAAGAAAACAGAAAAGGGCAAACACTCGAAATTCTTTTTTATTTATTTATTTTTTTATTTTTCTTTACATTCTGGGATACATGTGCTGAACGTGCAGGTTTGTTACACAGGTATACATTTGCCATGGTGGTTTGCTGCACCTATCAACCTGTCATTTAGGTTTTAAGCCCCGCATGCATTAGTTATTTGTCCTAATGCTCTCCCTCTCCTTCCCCGCCACCCGAACACCCTAAATTCTTCCATTCCGTTACTCATTTAACAGCCTTTATTTCATGGACATAGCATGACACATCTTGTTGGTGGTCACTCCGTAAGATGGTAGGAGATCCATTATTTGTTTACAATTTCTATTCTAATAAAATATAGTCATGACATATTTACCATATTTCACATTAGTCAGTTGGTCTATTTTTGGTTTTCCATTCCAAACCCCTCCTGGAAAAATAGTTTGTTTCACTAGTATAGGAGTTTGGTAGGGAGCCCTGGGCCATTTCTTGCTGAAGTGTTACAGGGTTGTTGTCCTTAGGGAGCTCATATTCTGATGAAGGTAAAGACATGAGAACTATTATAAAATAATACAATAAATAGTTTTCTAGCATATGCTAAACCTTGGTTAGCAAGTGTTAGGAAAGCACTCAGAGCCAGTCTTCATCAAGGCTAAAAAATAAGTAGTATTAATAAATATATTAAAGTAACTCAAGAATCTTTAAACTTATATTCGTATGTCCAGTAGAATGCATTATTCTGTAAATCAGAAACTGGTTTTGCTAGAGTCACACTAAGTAAAATTCGGCAAATAATGACACTAAAATTTAATTTACTGAAGCAAAATATCAAAACAGACATTTGCCTTGATTAAAAAAACAAGAATTATAAAAGGCGCTTCTGAAAATTGAATTATTACTTGACATCCACACCAAAATTAGTTTTTAATGTTCATATACAATTCAAAATTTAAAAGAAAATATATTGTATTCTATGTATAACTATTCCAACATCTGCAGCAGAATCATAGCATTGTTAAAACCTTCTTTATGCTATCATACATCCTTTACAAATCATGTGCTGAGAGCAAGACCTAAATTTTACAATGTACATTCCAATTTTCTATTAAGTGAGAACCCTCTAAAGACCACAAAGGGGCCAAATTATCTAAAATATTCAAGGCTTATTATATTTCCACTAAATTATCAATTTTGTAAAACAATTAAACAGGGAAAGCCAATTAGTGTAAAAGTGGTCTTTAGAGTATAATCATTAGTTAGAAGCTCGTTTGATAAGGTTAGGCCCAAATCTAATAAATTAAACCCCCAGCAGAACCATAATAGAGCCTTAGTGGCAGTTTTTAACAGTACCAGTCTCTAAATAGAAACCGCCAGAAATTAAGGAAATTAAAAAAAAGAAGTTATTTTTGCCACAATCAACAAAATCTCTGTAGAGTTAGCTATGTCAAGTAAGAATTAGAATAGTTTCTTAATTATGATCACTAGAAATTTATTTGTACTATGAATCAAAATTATTATTAGTTCCAGTTTCTTCCAATAGAGTACCGAGGACTATTGGTTAAATAATTATGAACAGAAGAGGCAAAATACAATAAAGCAAACACTTTGTAACATTGGAAAAAGTAAAACAAGATTAATAAGGCATACTCATGCAAACCTGATCCACACAGCCATCACTGTACTGTAACATTCCTAGCCTCTGTTAATTATGCCTCATTTATGTTCCGTAAATATTATTTAAGTAAAATAAAGTAAATCAAAAGAGAAAAGAAATGGTGTGTGTGAATATATCTGTTTACATAACATGAACTCACTTAAATGTTAGACCAAAACATCTGGGTTACTGAGCCATTTTGCATAGGAAGTTAGACCATTATCACAAAAGAAGACGCAGCCTGAGCAATACTAACCTATTAGCCTATTTGAATAAGTGAAAAGTTACCCACTTTAGAATAGAGTTCTGTTTTTTTAATCACACAAAGTATAAAATAAGGTCATCATAATTTATTTTCATAAACTTTTTTTTGGCCTCAGCTACTTACATTGCACTTAATTGCTATATGAATACACATGAAGAAAAACTGTATAGATCAGAAAAATTATGTTTTCTGTTCATCATTGCCTTCCATCTTTACAAACTTAGTTCTTTAAATTCTAAAGGACGTAAATAATTCATATGATCAGATAATCTACTCATCAGTACATCCACATTCAAAACAGTACAAATTGGTCATTAGGGAACAGTTGGCTGATTACAATGTCTCTTATGCCACCCCACACAAATATGTCCTTCAAGTGGTTATATAAACATTATAAGCAGTTCTTTAGTTCTTAATATTCTTTTAATTTCTCCAATATTTATGGGAATATAGTCTAAAATTCACTTTTTAATACTGGTGCAATTTAATCATCTATTTTGATATATTTATTTTCAAGTATCAATCTTTATTTTAAAATATTATGGGTGGATATTTTGTTCCTTTTCACCAAAATATTCTGAAGCTATACCTCATTAATGTAGTTGCATAAATAATCATGCCAGATCCCTCATGTAATTAAGAAATAAAATAAAATGGGCATCTGTTTGTACAAATTAATAATGTGAATGATAAGATGCAGGTTAAAGTTTAACATAGAAAAAATTGGACATGGTGCATGAATACAAAATGAATTATTACATAGCTATGTAATTTTACTGCCACCACTTAGTTAATTATGCTGTATATCAAACTGATAATTAAAGAAGCAAGCTCTTACTTCAGTGTTCCATTCATACAACTATCGATTACTATATACATTTAAAATTGTGATTAGACATAAATCTCACAGCAAGGTGTAATAACAAAATATACTTGGCCTCACTACTTGAGAATTTCACAAATTTACTCTTAAAATACATGTCAAAAGAAATCACAGTATCTCTAGCAGTCATAGCATGATAATTAAAATACATGAATATGCAATAATCTCTTTTAGTTATCTAATGCTGCATAAGAAAGGGCTTCAAAACTGTTGATGAAAAGAGTCAAACTGTAAAATATTTGAAGAGATTTATTTTGAGACAAATATGAGGACTATGATTTGTTACATAGCCCCAGGAGGTTCTGAGTGTATGTGCCCAAGGTGGTTGGGTAATAGCTTGGTTTTATATGTTTTAGGAAGGCATAAGCCATCAATCAACACATGTAAGATGCACATTGGTTTATTCTGGAAAGGCAGGATAATTTGAAGTGGGGCTTCCAGATCATAGATAAATTCAAAGATTTTCTGATTGACAATTGATTGAAAGAATTGTTATTATCTAAAGCCCTGTAATCAATAAAAAGAAGTGTCTGGGGGTAAGCTAAAGAGTTGTAGAGACTAAGGCTTTTTTTTTTTTTTTAATCATGCAGATGAAGCATCTAGGTAACAGGCTTCGGAGAGAATACATTGTAAATATTTTTTACCAGACTTAAAAAGGTACCAGACTCATAACTAATTCTCTCCTGGATTGGGGAAAAGACTTAGAAAGAGAAGAGGAATCTTTACAGAATATGGATTTTCCCCCACAAGAGACAGCTTTGCAGGGTTATTTCAAAATAAGTCAAAAATATATTTTGAGGTAAAAAATGTTGACTTATTTCAGGACCTACTATCTGCCATGTTGGTATCTTATTCCTACAGAGTCTGTTTCATCAGTCTTAAGGTCTGTTTTTAAGTTAATGCTGGTCAGTTTTTCATTAATTCCAAAAGGAGGAGAGTATAATGAGGCCTGCATGACCCCCTCTTTCCCATCACGGCCTGAACTAGTTTTTCAGGTTATCTTTGGAATGCCCTCAGCTAAGAGGAGGGTCCACACACTCAATTGGTTGGGGGACTTAGAACTTTATTTTTGGTTTATAAAACTTAGTGGCTAACAGTACAACTTTTAATTTGTTTCCTTCCAGTTTTACAATTTGGACATCAACAGCTGTGCTCCACGTGGCATCAACAGGTTGACTTTACTGAGGTCAACAGTCCACCTCTAATGTGGCCTCTCTCACATTTCTGGAACGTTAGTGCAGGCTGCCAACTGGGGACTCAGCTGAGGCTGCTGTCTAGGAATTTAGGTTATCCTTTTTGTGACATCTCCACTTGGGCAAGCTGGACTGCTTGTAGCATGGGGCATGGGGCCTTGGGGTAGTCAGACTTATTACATGGTGGCTAGAATTCCCTAGACCACAAAAACTATAATCTAACAAGCTTCCTTAAAGCTTAGATCCTGAATGGGTGCACCTATGATTCTTCTGCCTTGTGTTAAAGAAGGTCATGAGCCAGCTAAGATTCAATGGGAAGGAACTGCACAGATGTATAAATACAGGGAACCAGTAAAGTAATATTACCTCTCAATAAATAATTTTCTATCTAATTTCCAAAAGCATAAACCAAAATGCTTTTAGTTAGTATAAATTTCATTTTAACTTAAGACAAACACATGTATATGCTCAAATTTGTTTAACACTTTAATATCAGAGTAGCTAAACTTAAATGCCTTTTGTGAAAGCAATATAAAGTCTTAGGGCAGAATTCTATGTATTTCATCCATATTTCCTGTTACTTAAGAAGATGTAGTAATGTTTATGCTCTCTTTATCAGATTAGGAATTCACTCATAGCAAGATTTCTCAAATTCTATTTCCGCAATATATAATACTCTTTGGGTTCATCAAAAGCAATAGTAATGTGGAGTTAAGTCCTTTTGTTAAAAGGGCTTTGGATTTCATGTAGTAGTAGATGGTAAAATAGTAATGATAATTCAAACTACTGATTTGTGATAGTTGTTTTTAAGGCTAATTGAAATATAACCAAATTTCCCAATGACAAATTTACTTTTTAAATTAATATTAGATACATATTGGAAGCTAATTTTTGTTTATTTAAGTCCCTCATGCTACCATTTACTGAACAGTACACCAAAGTTATAGTTTCTAATCGTAAACCAAAAATAAAATTCTAAGCCCCCCAACCATCTGAATGGATCTCTCCTCTTAGCCAAGAGCATTGCAAAGTTAACCTGAAAAACTAGTTCAGGCCATTGTGGGAAGGGGAGCCTGACGTGCCTCGTTATACCCTTCACCCTTTTGGAATTACTGATAGCGGGAGTGGTTTCCATTATGTGTTTCTCTAATGGTAGTGCTGTCCAATATTCTATACATACATTAGAAAATTTAGTTTAATTCCATAATTAAAACACTTTCTCACAGAAATAAACTGGCTTTATGTAAAATAATCTGTATTGTCTAGCACTGCATAAATAATAAGCTGAGTAATGTATTACATAATTAAAGACAAACAGATACAGTTAAGAAAATTCTATCATTATCTCTTATAAATAACAACCTCGTGATCTTGAATTTTGATGCTTCTAAGGACAGATTAACATCACAAAGTGGCTGGCAAAACAAATTTCACTGAAAGCATTTCACAGTTGACCCTTGAACAACATGGAGGTTAGGGGCACCAACACCCTGCACAGTCAAAAATCTTTGGACTTCTCAAAAACTTAACTACAAATCGTTATTGTTGACCGAAAGTCTTACCAATAATTTAGTCAATTAGTACACTTTTTATATTATATATATTACATATTTCATTCTTACATAAAGTAAGGTAAAGAAAATGTTATTAAGAAAATCATAAAGAAGATAAATATATTTAGTAATCATTAAGTGAAAGAGGATAATTATAAAGGTCTTCATCTTTGTCATCTTCACATTGACTAGGCTAAAGAGAAGGAGTAAGATAAGGGGTTGTTCTTGCTGTCTCAGGGTGGCAGAGACAAAAGAAAATCCACATATAATTAGACCTACTCAGTTCAAACCTGTATTTTTAAGAATCAGGCCGGGTACGGTGGCTTACACCTGTAATCTAGTACTTTGGGAGGCTGAGGTGGGCAGATCACCTGAGGTCAGGAGTTCAAGACCACCCTGGCCAACATGGTGAAACTTTGTCTCTACTAAAAATACAAAAATTAGCCGGGTGCAGTGGTGCATGCCTGTAATCCCAGCTACTCAGGAGGCAGAGGCAGGAGAATCCCTTGAACTCAGGAGGCAGAGGTTTCAGTGAGCCAAGATCATGCCACTGCACTCCCGCCTGGGTGACAGAAAGAGATTCTGTCTCAAAAAATAAAAAGAAAAAAAAAGAAGAAGAAAGAAAAAAAAGGAACCAACTGTATTTGCATTTAAAAACACAATTATTGTTTTGGGTATTGCTCTACACAATTCAAAAATATTTGAAAAATTATATCTATAGTTTGAAAAAATGGTTGGGTACTATGCTTAAACTTTACCCCACTCCATTCCTCCCCCCATAGTAGGCTCCAGTGTCTACTGTTGCCATCTTCATGTTCATGAGTACCCAAAATTTAGTTCCCACTTATAAGTGAGAAAATGTGGTTATTTGTTTTCTATTCCTGTGTAATTTGCTTAGGATTATGGCCTCCAGCTGCACCCATTATAAAGCTCCAAAATAATCTCCTTTGACTCCGGATCTCATATCTGGGATGCATTGCTGCAGGGGGTAGGCTCCCAAAGCCTTTGGCAGCCCCACCCCTATAGTTTTGCAGTGTTTGGCCCTCAAGGCTGCTCTCACATGTTAGTGTTGATAGTTTGCGACTTTTCCAGGTGCAGGGTGCAAACGGCTGATGGATCTACCATTCTCTGACGTGGAAGACAGTGGCCCCCTTTGCATAGCTCCACTATGCAGTACCTTAGTGGGGGCTCTGTGTGGGGGCTCCAACTCCACATTTCCCCTTGGCACTGCCCTAGTTGAAGTTCTCTGTGAGCACTCTGCCCCCACAGCAGGCTTCTTCCTGGGTACTTAAGTTTTTCCATACATATTTGGAAATCTAGGCAGAGTACCAAGCCTCAATCAGTCTTGCACTCTGTGCAACCACAGGCTTAACACCATATGGTAGCCACCAAGCTTATGATAACGTGTGTTCTCTAGGGCAGCAACACAAGCAGTATATGGGGTACTTTGAGCCTAGGCTGGAGCCAGAACAGCCAAGTTGCAGGAAGCAGTGTCCTGAAGCTATTTAGGGCAGTGGGGCCATGGCTCCCAGCACACAAAACCAATCAGTCCTCCTAGGCCTCAAGGCTTATGATGGAAGGGGCTGCTGTGAAGATCTCTGAAATGCCTCCAAGGCCCTTTTTTCTGTAGTTGGTGCTACAGATGCCTGGAGATTTGCCTGGGCATGGGCATGGGCCCATGGATCTTGGGCCCCCTGCACCAGGATCTCTGCACAGGAGAGGTGGGGTGACTCACACTGCTGAATCAGGCAAGTAGGTGCTCTGAATGCCTCTAGATTTGCCTGTGTGTAGAGCAGAGAGGGCCTCCCTGCATCATAGTCTCTGTCCAGGAAGGGTCTGGGAGCTCAGGCTGCTGAACCAGGCAAGTGGGTGTTCCAAATGCCTGGAGATCTACCTGGACATAGAGCAGATAGAGCCCAGCTGCAACAAGATCTATGTCAAGGAAGCATGAGACAGCTCAGGCTGCTGAGCCAGGCAAGTGGATGCTCCAAATGCCTGGATTTCTGCTTAAGGGTAGAGCTGAGAGGGCCTTCATGCACCACAATATCAGGAGAGTGAGCAGGCTGGGGCACCAAGCAACAGAGTGTGGACCCGAGTGCTAAGCTGTCCCTGGCTACAAGTCCTGCTGCCTAGGAGAAAATGCAGCTGTAGCAGTACTTCTCTGGAGCCCCTAGAGAATTTGCTTGGTATGTATAAGGAAGGGCACTTTGATATTCACAGAAACTATTAAGAAATTGGTCCTAAAGATCTAGAAAACAGAATTCATCAAGGCAGCTGCCCTCCAAGGAAGCTAACCACAGATGATAGCTTCCTCTGCCTTCCATATTTCCTCACCTGGCTGACCAGAACACTGTCTGAATAACCCATGGGCTGAATAACCCATGCCTTCAAACTGTTTGAACACAGAGATTAAGTACTTGTGATAAGGCTAAAGAATTAACATAAGACCAAGGAATAAATCGATAAAAGACATTCTCAGAAGGTATTTATGAAAAACAAGAAACTCCATGTTTGCCCTTTATAACCACAGCTAACCTCTACAAATCTCCAGTGCAAGATGACCTTAGCTAACCCCAATTTCTCTAATTCATTCTTATCAGTGTCCTACTTCTTGATCCTGTGACCTATACTGGTCTTGTCTCAAACAGGCAAGAAATATTGGTAATAGAATTATGAATAAATTAAATGAATAAATGCAGCTTATCTACAATATTAAATTGTTTATGTATCCATATTTTAAAAATGGAAACTCATTTCTTTTTGTTTCTAATAAAAGTAATATGTGTTTATTCATTGAAAATAAGTATAGAAGTTTAAGACCTCTCATAATCTTACCCTGTAACTTATCTCTTTAACTCCTAAAACAAATTAATTTGGGCATGTATTTTCGAACTTATAAACACAAAGGCACATATACACACACGCTACAGTGCTTATTTAACTTAATACATATGCTTTGAATATTTTAACGGCTGAATTGTTTACTACTGCCTTCATTCACTATATTTTTAAAGCAATTTAGTGTACATTTAAAGCATAGATTATTTGATCAATCTGACAAGCATTTTTTTCTGCCTGCAATTGCTTTTTTACTGTTGCAGAAATTACTTGTAAACATCTTAGGGCATACATATTTACACATTTCTATTTTGTTCTCATTTAATTTGTATACATATTGTTAAATTGTTCTTTTAAATTGACATATCAATTTACGTTATGGAGTCTCGCTCTGTCGCCTAGGCTGGAGTGCAGTGATGCTATCTCAGCTCACTGCAAGCTCTGCTTCCCAGGTTCACGCCATTCTCCTGCCTCAGCCTCCTGAGTAGCTGGGACTACAGGCGCCCGCCACTATGCCCGGCTAATTTTTTTGTATTTTTAGTAGAGACGGGGTTTCACCGTGTTAGCCAGGATGGTCTCTATCTCCTGACCTCGTGATCCGCCCGCCTCGGCCTCCCAAAGTGCTGGGATTACAGGCATGAGCCACTGCACCTGGCCTCCATTACTATTATTTTCAAGGTGGTATATACTGACACCTTTACTATCAGGGGATACTAATCAATTTTTAAAATATTTTAATATTTTCTTGCTCATTTCAGTAGGATTTTGAATGTCATAGGAAATACAGAAATAAATAATTGATATCCCAGAACTACAAGTCAGGAGAAACATTTAGTACACTAATTTGAAGTATTTTTATAATTTTCATTTGTTATTTAAAAATAAAATTACAGCTGTGTCTAGTGGCTTGCACCTGTAATCCCAGCACTGTGGGAGGCCAAGGCATAAGGCTTGTTGAGTCCAGGAGTTGAAGACCAGCCTGGTCAACATAGCAAGACTCCATCTTTACAAAGAAAGAAAGAAAAAAAAAAACAGAAAGAAAACTAGCCAGGCATGTATGGTACACTCCTGTAGTCCTAGTTACTCGAAGGCTGAGGTAGGAGAATTCCTTGAGCCCAGCTGGGAGGTTGAGGTTACCATGAGCTGTGATCACACTATTGTACTCCAGCTTGGGGGACAGAGTAAGACCCCATCTCTAAAAAAATATAGTAAGTTAGAAATGTTTTATTCTATAAAAATATATTTTATTTTATAGATTTGCTAAAGAACACTAATCCTCTAAAGTAAAAAGAACACAGAAATTTCTAGTAGTCATACCTTTTTAAAATATTTGTCAGGTTTTACAAATAATTTTAATATATAGAAAATCAGAATACCAAAATACTTGACATAAAATGGAAATTTCATTATATATGTGTGTATTACACACAAATATATTGTATATGTATTACACACAAATATATTGTATATGTGTGTATTACACACGTATATATTGTATATGTGTGTATTACACACGTATATATTGTATATGTGTGTATTATATTTATTTGCATACATCTCAGCTATAAACTGAAATCGAGATGAGGAAGTCGTATCACATTGTTACTGGCATGTCTATGCTTAGGGTAGAAGACTGTTAACTGAAGGCAAATACAAACATGCTCTAACTTAAGAACACAATACAATAGCTTTGGTGAGTTAAGCTCTTTTTATTCCATGAAAAGTTCCATTAGGAAAGAGTTGCCAAGGGGAGAAAGAAACAAGTCAAATACAAAGTTAGAGAAAAGGGTGATTCTGTATGGTGCCTCAGATCAAACTTCAGTCATTCCTTCTTTCTGCTCACCACTAAGAAGCCCCAGTAAGCTGCTTCCGTGGTAAATCTGGACCCTGCGATAGCAGAAACAGGTGTTTCTGAATTGCCTTTCTACTTTTCTATAGACAGATCACTGCCATTTCTCTCTCTCTCTCTCTCTCTATATATATATATGCATATATACATAAATAGATATATGTACATATATGCAGATATTTGTACATATGTATATGTATCTATTTATGTATATATGCACTTATTTTCATATGTATATATCTGTAAGTTCACTGACCCTGAAGATATTGCAGGTTTGGTTCCAGACTGCTGTAATAAAGTGCCCCACAAATTTTTATTCTTATATTATAAAAAATATATTTGTATATTTATATAAACATATGCAAACAGATATTTGTACATATGTATATATGCCTATTTATGTATATATGCACTTATTTATATATATGTACATATTTGTAAGTTCAGACAGACCTTTGAGATATTGTAGGTTTGGTTCCACACTGCCATAACAAAGTGAATCACAAATTTTTATATTATATTTATATTATAAAAATATACGCTTATATTTATACATATATAAACAGTTATTTGTGCCTATGTATATGTATCTATTTATGTCTATATGCGCTTATGTATATATGTATGTATTTGTAAATTCACACAGACCTTGAAGATATTGCAGGTTTGGTCCCAGACTGCCATAATAAAATGACTCACAAATTTTTGGGTTTCCCAATGCATATAAAAGTTAGGCTTAGACTATCCTATAGTCTATTAAGTGTGCAATAGCATTATGCCTAAAGGTCAATGTACACACCTTAATTTAAAAATATTTTATTGCTAAAAAATTCTAACAATCTTCCGAGCCTTCAGAGAGTCATAATCTTCTTGCTAGTAGACAGTCTTGCCTCGATGTTGATGGTTGCTGACTGATCAGCATGGTGGTCGCTGCAAGTTGAGATAGTTGTGGTAATTTTTTAAGATTATGAAGTTTACCACACTTATTGACTCTGTTTCACAAAGGATTTCTCTGTAGCCTGAGATGCTGTTTGATAGCATTTTACCCAAAGTAGAACTTCTTTCAAAATCAGAGTAAATCTTAAACCCTGCCACTGGTTTATCGACTGTTGTCATTTCAACAATGTTCACAGCATCTTCACCAGAACTAGAAGTCAGCTCAAAAGAACCATGTTCTTTGCTTGTCCATTAAAAGAAACTCCTCTGTTAAAGTTTCTTCATGAAAGTGTAGCAATTCAGTCACATCAGGCCCCACTTGTAATTCTACTTCTCTTGCAATTTTTACCACATTTGCAGTGACTTCCTACACTGAAGATTGAACCCCTCAGAGCCATCCATGAAAGGTAAAATCAGCTTCTTTCACATTTCCAATAATGTTTATATTTTGACCTTCTCCCTTGAATCACAAGTGTTCTTCATGGCATCTAGTGTGGTGAATCCTTTCCAAAAGATTTTCAATTTACTTTGCCCAGATCTGTCAGAAGAATCACTATCTATGGCAGCTATAGCCTTGTGAAATGTATTTCTTACATAATAAGACTTGAAAGTCAAAGTTACTTCTTGATCCTTGGGCTGCAGAGTGATAAGAGGCATGGAAAAAAAAAAAAAAAAACCTTTAATCTCTTTGTACATCTCCATTGGAGCTCTGGGGTGCATTTTCAATGAGCAGTCATATTTTGAAAGGCACCTTTTTTCTGAGCAGTAGGTCTCAACAGTGGACTTAAATATCTAGTAAAACATGCTATCAACAGATGTGCCATTATCTAGACTTGTTCCATTTGTAGGGCATAGGAAGAGCAGATTTAACAGTATTAAAGGGCCCTAGGATTTTTAAAATGGTAAATGAGCATTGACTTCAACTTAGTCACCAGAATCATTAGCTCCTAAAAAGAGTTAGCCTGTCCTTCAAAGGTTTGAAGGTTGGAAGCCAGGCGTTGACTTCTCTCTAGCTATAAAGTCCTAGATGGAACCTTCTTCCAATAAAAGGCTGTTTAGTCTATATTTAAAATCTCTCATTTAGTGTAGCCACTTTCATCCATCATCTTAGCTAGACCATCTAGAAAACTGGCTGAAACTTCCACATCAGCACTTCACTTTGCACTTTTTTTTTTTTTTTTTGAGACTGAGTCTCGCTCGTCCCACAGGCTGGAGTGCAGTGGAGTGATCTAGGCTCACTGCAAGCTCCGCCTCCCAGGTTCATGCCATTCTCCTGCCTCAGCCTCCCAAGTAGCTGGGACTACAGGCGCCCGCCACCACACCCGGCTAATTTTTTGTATTTTTAGTAGAGACGGGCTTTCACTGTGTTAGCCAGGATGGTCTCGATCTCCTGACCTCATTGTGATCTGCCCACCTCGGCCTCCCAAAGTGCTGGGATTACAGGCATGAGCCACTACGCCAGGCCCACTTTGCACTTTTATGTTACGGAGATGCCTCCTTTCCTTCAACCTCTGCTATATTCAAAATTTTCATCTGCCACTTATTCACCTCTCTTAGCTTTCACAGAATTAAAGAGAGTTAGGGTCTTGCTGTGGATCAGGCTTTGGCTTAGCGGAATTTTGAAGCTGGTCTGATCTTCTATCCAGACCATTAAAACTTTCTTCACATCAGCAATAAGGCTGTTACACTTTCTGAGCACTCACTTGTTCACTGTAGTACCACTTTTAATTTCCTTTAAGAGCTCTTTCTTTGCATTCACAACTTGGTTAACTTTTTGGTAGTAGAGTCTTAGTTTTTAGCCTGTGTCAGCTTTCAACATATCTTCCCCACCAAGCTTAATTTTTGTAACTTTTCATTTAAATCGAGAGACTTGAAACTCTTCTTTTCACTTGAACACTTGGAGGCCATTGTATGGTTATTAATTGAACAAATTTTAATATTGTTGTGTATAAGGGAACAGGGAAGCCGAGGGAAGAGAGATATATAGCATTGTACACAATGTTATCTAAAGAAAAATTGTTTTTGATTATAAAGACTTCCTCTTTAGTCAAGGCTTTTAACATGGAGCAAATTTTTTGAATAAAATGGAAAGTTTCCAGCACATTGAAATGTGTATTGAAACATCTTACGTTTTCAGATAAAAATTTGTATTTATTTTCATATTATCATTAAATTTTAAATGATCATTGCATTTTTATTCAAAAAAATACTTTAAAGTTTGAGGGAGAGAAGAGAGAATGAACACTGCTTTCCTGTAATAGTATTTGGACAGCTACCATTTAATAGCTCACAGCCACTTGGCCTTTCTCTCACAGAACGGCAGATTGTTTCTGTGAGATTAGAAACCAAAACAACAACAAAAAACTATATAATTCACATTTCATAAATTTATTTTATTATGTAATATATATTTAATATAATTAAATTAGAATTACATATATAAATATATTTAACTTCAGTATTCAAAATAAGAATTATTATATCTTTGCACAATATATTCATCTAGTAACCTCACGCTCACTCTTTTAAACCACTACTTGGTATAACTTTATATGTTTTTGCTGTCATGCAAACAGTTTTCTATAATCAAAAGGCAAATGTTCAACTTTGCCACGCTTATTCTTCTGGTTCAGTCCTTAAAAAAAAAAAAAAAAACAAGAATACAAGGCATGTTTCTGCCTACTTATTGCTGGACAGGTTATTAAGTGACTATCCAGATCCACTTCCGTTAGAGGCAATGTTATTATTTTTAGGAAGCTGGAAAAGATAACTATAAACAATTGCAACTAATGAAAAATAGTAGTTGGCTGAGCATGGTGGCTCATGCCTGAAATCCCAGCACTTTGGAAGATCGACGAGGGAGAATCACTTAAGCCCAGGAGATCAATACCAGCCTGGGCATATAGTGAGACTATGTCTCTACAAAAAATTTTAAAAATTGGCCCAGTGTAGTGGTGTGTGCCTGTAGTCCTAGCTACTTGGTAAGCTGAGGTGGAAGAATTGCTTGAGCACAGAAGGCGGAGGTTGGAGTAAGGCAGTTAGCCAAGATTGCAACACTGAACTTCACCCTGGGTGACTGAGATCTTGTCAAAAACCAAAAAACAAACAAACAAACAAAAGTAGTACTGGAAAAAGAGGAGAGCTGTTCTATGTGGCTAGACATGCTCTTTACACATTAGCATCTTTTGCAATTCCTTACCTAGATCATTAAATAAATACATAATTTATTTAATGCATTGATGTTTATTAAAATTTTAATACATATTAAGATGGTTTCACTACAGGTATTACCGATAATAGATACTTCAACACAGGTTCAGAAAATCTGCAATGCATGTCTTCAAACTAGTAAATTTTATTCCTTACCACTCTTGTCAGCATAATCTCTTTATTGACACCAAGAGTCTTGGATCTAGGTCAGTCAGAATGTAGCAAAGGGATGTCAGAGCTATTGTGGTCAGTGAGTAGACATTAAACAGGAAGTTAATAAGATATTTGTCATATAAATCTATACATAATATAGGCATATATTTTCCATTAATTCATATTCATTCAGATACTAACATGAATTGAGCAAGACTCTGCCTCTTGCATATAATACATGTGTTCTAAAGACAATGGGAAGATTGGAGTTGGAATATACCAGCAAATGCAATCATTCTAAATTAGTGACCTGGGGGATTGGGCATGAATCCTAAACACAGTATGAGAAATTATTACTCTGTAGTAAAGGTTTCAATAATACATTATACACATTTCACCACTCAAAACACCAAAGGAAATCTGTATACAAAGCAGCAACATGGTTAATACTGTTTCCCTATTAACTTTATGATGCATAATACTTATATAATGCTGTGAAAATGCTCACTTACAATGAAGGATAATGACTACAATAACACTTTATTCAATGCTTTAATTTGTCCCATGAATCATCCAGGCCTATATAATTGCATTGGTAATATGACACTATTGTATAAACAGGTCTTGTGCAAATGGAATGGGTCCTTCCTAACTGGGCCATGGTAAGCACTTCTATGAAAAGATTTGCTAGGTAATTTTACCTGAATGTATCCGCTCTCTCACAGAATTTACTTTTTTCTTTTTTTGTAAATCTATACATAGACTGAAACTTGATTGTCCTACAACACTAAAATAAGATTGAGGAAGTTTTGCTGGGTTTTCAAGTGCTGTATTGATTCCTAGAAAATATTTATTTCTATGCATTAATAGTTTTATGCTACCTACTGTGGATATTATATCTACTTCTCCTCATACTTAAGTGACGATGAGGCATTATAATTAAATAATAAAATGTGAGCTATATTTAGTTATATAACAAGTTAATGAAATATTTCATGTAAATGAGTGGCTAGATGGAGAAGTTTTTGAAAGATCAATGGGGATTGTGATGATTATGGAATATATATCAACAATGAAATGAGTATAATGCTGATTTTCACTACAGAGAATGGTAATGCAATTATGACCAATAATATAAAAACATGTTTAAAATTATCTAAAAGATATGTATTATCCTTAAAATGCAATAAGGAAAGGGTAAAATATGCCCTATTTGAATCCCTGTCAAAAATTCAGAAAATTATCAGAAACAAATATACAGAAATAGGCTAAGATAAATTAAACTTCTATAGACTCTGAAAAATTATAGAGTTTTTCAAAAGGCAACAGATTTTCTTATTCTTTTTTCTTGTTTTTTAAATGCCTAATCTTTGAGGCCTGCAGTTTACAAAAAATTATCTGAGCATGATGATAACCCTAGGATCAGAACTGAAGATTACTGCAGACCCAGAATGAATAAAAAACCAAAATGTTAAATGGGGGGCTCAATTTGGGCCTATACATTTTATATGATAAGATGCAGCCAATAAAATAAAGCTACTGAAGATCTCACATCAACTTAAGAAGTACTTGTGTTATAATGTTATGTAAAAAAATCCACAACATAAAATTAGATCTCACATGATAACTAATATAGAATAATGGAAGAAGATATATAAAGATGTTAACAAAAAATGGCTTTGGATCATCAGAGAACAGGTTTCATTTTTCAATACTAGCAAATTTATTTTACATTTTAAAATTACTGTAATAACTATACATTTTATAACTAAAATGTAGCAATGTGATGTAAAAATGTCACGGCTACTACTAGATGTATTACAATCATGGAAAGGGAAAGGAAATCAGCAACGATGTAGAAATTTGAATCAGATAAAGATTGAATTAGGTGAAGAGCTTTACTTAGAGATACTTAAGTTACAGTCTGGAATATAGTCATCCTGTTAATGTGTTCAAATACCATATTTATTTTGCTGAAAGATTCCATATTTCAGAAGAGTCATACTTTCCTGAAAATTCAAGTCTTGCAGTGGTATGGAGAAAAAGAAAAAAAATAGAGCAGAAAGAAGAATCAGAATGCCAGGGGCTACTGGGGACTTGAGGTGGTGGACTTATTAGTAAATAAGGTTTGTATGTTGGTTTCAATATGAGGGCAAGATTTGAGCAAAGCTTTGAGAGAGGAGAGAGTGCTAGCCAAATCGATATATAGGCTACACTGTTTTAAATAAGCTGACATATTGCTTCCTTTTTGAAAGGTTCTGGAATCCTAGTAACTCTAATGCAAACAACCACTTGACCTCTTTGGAACATTTACACAAATGACCCCACAGCACTCATAATTAAAGTTAGTTTCTATTCTGAGTTGCTAGCTGAAATTATTATTCTATTAGGATTTTGTTCTATATTATTATGTTATTAGCACTATGGGAGTTACCAAGAGAAGCTGCTCAATGATAACAGCCCCATTAATGCCTCTAGTGAAATACTTTAAACAGTTCTTTATTGATCTTGGTTCCAAATACATCAAAATGTTGTATTACAGTTTTGTTGAACTATTCACCCTACTGGCATTCTGAGGTGGCTACATTCCCAGTTCAAAAGTTCTTATTCTTGAGCTCCAGGTAGAAACGAAGAAATAGGAAAACTGACCTAACTGAAAAATGTGGGTTGACTTTATTCAAGCTTTTTAATCATTAAAAGAAATATTTTACTTCTTTTTTCCGTATTAGGAATGTGCTAGTTGTCATTTATTTGTATTAAATTTATATAAATATACACATACACACATATATACATACAAAGTAAGAAGCCCCAAGAATAAAGACTGCAATGAAAATATAATTTATTATATGAAAGCTCTAAATTCTAATTCACTACTCTAAGACCAGTCCAATTCACAAGTAAATGAATGACCTGAACTGACCCTCAGACAATTAATCAAGAGGTCTTGAATGTGTTTCATTCTAACCCTAGTAAAGATCTATTTAAATCATAGTTTCTGTCATGAAATACGTGTATATATTCTACTTGTGGCTGAAGTTAAGCCAAGGCTAAATTTGTAAACAATTATTCTATATTTATCATTGAGCTTTATGATATGCCAGTTGGCCTGGTTCTGATTCAAATGCATCAAAACGGTAGCATACGCAGTCTTGCAGAACTGAGGCTTCCTTTTGACAGTGCCACTATTGAGGGCCATAAGGAGCATATAATAACTGAAGTCACTAACATAAACTCAACAGCATGTATGATTATTTAATTATTTTACTTCAATCCAAATAATTTTCTAACTTCATGAAGAGTAAGACCATCAACAGCAAGTGTACAGAAGGTAGATGTCATTAAATAATTTATAATCAAGTCCACAGTGAAGAATATATACGATGCTGTTGTTTTCATGATATTCAATTAAGGCAGTCATAGTGCCAACTATTTCACTATACTGAGGCAAACAGATATTTGCTAAAGTATTTTGAATCATTTATTACTCAGTCAGTTGGGTAAAACTTTATTTATACTGAAATTAACTGAATTTTGCTTTCTACACCTGATCTTAGCCAAAAAGCCAAGAAGTGATTGAATTTTGCTTCCTTTTCTATCTCACATAAATGTAGACTCATACTCTAAACGGTTTCCCTGTCTATTGTGAATAGTTTCTATGAAAGAAGGTCCTAATATTTTATATAAACTGTATATATATATAGTAACAACAACACAGTATGCTATTTCAAACACCAAAAAGTGTCATTCTTTAGAATGATGAAGTGCTCTTCGTCGTTCTAAAATGTTGATGAAATTAAATTAAAATTGTACTTTATGAGTTTACCATCAGCCTGTAAGTAAGGTCATCTCATCATTCTTACTCAAACATGAAATAATATGAGTAAAATAAGATTTAAATAATTAAGATGCATACGTTAGATTTGGCAGAAAGAGAAAACTTCAATTCACTAGCATTTGTGCCTCCAAACTGTATCCTATATCACTATTGAAATCAGAAAGGAACATAAAAACAGCAATTTTAAAATGTCAATTTCTTTTTAATACATGAAGTTAGATCTGCCATGTGTTGAACAGATTTTTCTCATACATTATACCTTAAAAACTTTATTTTTCATCTATTATGCCTTGAAGGTTTTTCCATTGACCTATCTAAAACAGTTGAGATGAAAATGGACTTATACTTTTTAAAAGCTAATTTAATTAGCCAGTCTCCATTATTTTTGCCAATATTTATTTTGGCAAAAGTAAATAAATCTATATTATGCTGTAATAAATTATATTGGAAAAAGAAGTATATAACAAGTTAATATTTTTAAAAATATGCTCTTTGTCATTCTAAAATGCCAATGAAATTAAATCAAAATTGTACTTTGGGAGGCAGATCTGTTGACAAGAAAAAAGAAGTGTTCATGAACGCAGAGCATGCCCCTTCTTTTAACTGATTACACTCTGGCTCATAAAAATGTGTAGTAAGTAAACTGTATGTACTTCACTGTATTACTGTAAAAGAGATTCATAGGAGATAACTAGATTCTTTATTATTAATATTCAAAGGTCAAAGCAAAATCAGGAGATGAATTGAAAAATACACATTTCCCCAAAGTCTCTATTATAAAACAGTAAGAATAAAAACTCTCACTGACAACAGAAAGTTCAAATTTTAACCATATGCTCAGAGCTCATATATGATTTTCAGTTGCTGTGCCAAACTCTTCCATTTCTAAAAATCTTTCATTTTCTCTTCTACATGAAAATAAAGTATTTTGATATATAATTAGAGTTGAATAAGCATACATGTTTTATATTTATCCTCCAGAATAAACATGTTGGTTTTTTTTCTTCCTACTATTAAGGCAATTTCATCTTGTGAAATCACAAAGCCTAGTGCTTTACTGGCCTCTGTTGTTACAATCTCAGTATAACACTTCTACACATGCAGTGTAATACCATTTTGATATATTTGATGAAAAAATAATGTGTAGTCTAGGGTTTTAAATGTGCCACAGAAGAGGAATCAAATTACTGTCAGATTATACAAAAAATTAAGCAATTCTTTTTGAAATAATATGTGGCATATAATTGCCACACATCAGACATACATTGAAGTGAGAAAAACCTCATCTTCTAAAAGTTCCCTTAGTTACTTTTTATAAATCAATTAGATAGTGCTTTCTGTCCCAGATCATATACGTTCCTAGCAATCAAGCTAAACATATCCTGGCAGAAATCCTTGATGCATCTTGCCAAACGTGATGTTAATATAGATTGAGAATTTCTAACCCAAAAATGTGAAATCTGAAATGCTCCAAAATTCGTAACTTTTTGAGCACCAATGTGAGATAGTGACACCTTTGCTTTCTCTTAGTTCAATGTATACAAACTTTATTTCATGCAAAAAATTGTTTCAAATATTGAATAAAATTAGCTTCAGTTTATGTGTATAAGGTGTATATGAAACATAAGTAAATTTTGTGTTTAAACTTGGGTCCTATCCCCAAGATATTTCATTATGTCTGTATAAATATTTCAAATCTGAAAAAATTTGAAATCTGAAACACTCTGGCCCCAGGCATTTTGGATAAGGGATACTCAACCTTTATTCACTTTGTAATGCTGAACAGGGATTGTGTGAAGTAAATAATACATACTGCATTACAAAAAACACATCCAGGCCATAATTAATTTATTTAGAGTCAAGAGATTAAGCCTGTATTTTTCCTGTGTAGAGATGGTAACCACTGAAGTATCAATTTTACCAAATTTTCATCAAAGAATGTAACTCAGTTTTTGCTTGATAAGATACCAAGGTACACAATATTATTAGAGATTTATTTCAATGACACGTTAAATGTTTCCTAAACTTTTAATTGCATAAATAGAGACGATAAAAATAGCAAAGAGATGCTTTCTAGGTTATTAAAGAATAGGAGAAGGGCCGGGCACAGTGGCTCATGCCTGTAAGCCCAGCACATTGAGAGGTCAAGGCAGGCAGATCACTTGAAGTCAGGAATTCGCGACCAGCCTGGCCAACACGGTGAAACCCTGTCTCTACTAAAAATACAACAAAATTAGTCAGGTATGGTGGCGCCGCCTGTAGTCCCAGCTACCGGAGAGGCTGAGGCAAGAGAATTCCTTGAACCCAGGAGGTGGAGCTGAGATCGCATCACTGCACTTCAGGCTGGACAACAGAATGAGACTTAGTCTCAAAAAAAAAAAAAGAACAGAAGAAAATAGCAGGAATTGTTGTCTTAAAAATGTCATTGAGTGTGCCCTAATCATCTTTGTCTTAATGTAAAAGCTCAGCTGTCATCTTTGCTGACAAACTAAGGCTTTACTATAAAGCCTACAAAGACTGACTCTCCAGGTAGTCCTTTTCCTCCCAGCTATTGTCCAGATCAGTATTTTCCAAAGGAAAGATAACTGAGCCACATATTAATTTTTAAGTAAAAATAATAAGTAGAAGAAAAAGAAGAAAAGGAAGGAAGGGAGGAAGGAAAGAAGGCAGGCAGAAAAGGAGGGAAGGAGGGAGGGAAAGAAGAAAGAAAATAAGAAAAAAAAAGAGAAAAAGAAAGAGAGAGAGAAAGAGAGAAACAGAAAGAAAGAGAAAGAAAGAAAAAGGAAGGAAAGGACAAAGGAGGAGATGAAGGGAAAGGAAAGGAAGGAAGGGAACTTCTCAAAGATATAATATTTCTGAGTTGGGAGAATATGATAAAATACATATGCAAAATATTCAGAACGTGAGAAGGTGTTAAGAGCAAGGGTTAAAAATGGAAAAGGAAAGAGGGATAGATAGATCCAGAGGTTGAGGGCCCATTTGCAAATTTAAAAGGGTGATCAGAGTGTATTATAGAGGTGGTGATATGTTTTAAAGACTTAAAAATGTCAAGGAAGTAAACCATATGTATAAATAGGGGGAAGAGTTTTTCAGGTATGGGGCACAGTAGATGAATAATTCTTGCTAGGTGCATGTTTATGAGAGACAGGACTAGCTGGATTTCCTAGGCCAAATAAGAATTCCTAAGTCTAGCTGGGGAGGTGACTGCACCCACCTTTAAACATGGGGCTTGTAACTCAGCTCACACTCGACCAATCAGGTAGTAAAGAGGGCTCACTAAAATACGAATTAGGCTAAAAGCAGGAGGTAAAGAAAAGTCAAATCATCTATCATCTGAGAGCACAGGGGGGAGAGACAATGATTGGAATATAAACCCCAGGCATTCAAGCCGGGAGTGGCAACCCACTTTGGGGGGCAATCCTCTTTGGGTCCCCTCCTATTGTATGGGAGCTCTTTCACTCTATTAAATATTGCAACTGCACACTCTTCTGGTCTGTGTTTGTTACGGCTCGAGCTGAGCTTTCACTCGCTGTCCACCCCTGCTGTTTGCCACTGTCGCAGACCTGCCACTGACTTCCACCCCTCCGGATCCAGCAGGCTCTCTGCTGTGCTCCTGATCCAGCAAGACACCCATTGCCACACTGGATCGGGCTAGAGGCTCGCCATTGTTCCTGCATGGCCAAGTGCCTGGGTTCGTCCAAATAGAGCTGAACACTAGTTGCTGGGTTCCACAGTTCTCTTCCGTGACCCACAGCTTCTAATAGAGCTATAACACTCACTGCATGGCCCAAGGTTCCATTCCTTGGAATCTGTGAGGCCAAGAACCCCAGGTCAGAGAACAAAAGTCTTGCCGCCATCTTGGGAGCTGCCCGCCACCATCTTGGGAGCCACCAGCCACCATCTTGGGAGCGGCTCACAACCATCTTGGGAGCCCTAAGAACAAAGACTCGTCGGTATCATCTAGTGTCAGAAAGAGTCAGGAGACCTATGAGACTTAGGCAGAGCGTGGCACTAGAAGAAAAATAGAAGATGTGGGCTGAGGGGAGATGGGTGACCAAATCATGGAGGACCTTATAGACTATTACAAAGACTTTACCTCTTAATGTAAGAATTAGAAAGCCTACGAAGGATCATTGCTAGCTGCTAATACTGAGAATAAACTATACACAGCCATAAGAAAGAGTGAAAATTAGAAAATGTGTCCAGTAACTGGGTAAGAGATAATAATGTCTTATTCCAGGGCAAAGGTGTTTATACTATAGTCATGTTCTGGGTATAGCTTGAAGATTGGGTCAACAGAATTTGCAGACAGATTTTTTTTTTTTTTGAGACGGAGTCTCGCTCTGTTGCCCAGCCTGGAGTGCAGTGGCACGATCTCGGCTCACTGCAAGCTCCGCCTCCCGGGTTCACGCCATTTTCCTGCCTCAGCCTCCTGAGTAGCTGGGACTACAGGTGCCTGCCACCACAATCGGCTAATTTTTTTGTATTTTTTTAAATAGAGATGGGGTTTCACTGTGTTAGCCAGGATGGTGTTGATCTCCTGACCTCGTGATCTGCCCGCCTCTGCCTCCCAAACTGCTGGGATTACAGGCTTTTTTTTTTTTAAGAAAGAGTCTCGCTCTGTAACCCAGGCTGGAATGCAGTGGTGCAATCTCAGCTCACTGCAACCTCCGCCTCCCATGTTCAAGCAATTCTCTGCATCAGCCTCCTGAGTAGCTGGAATTACAGGTGCCTGCCACCACGCCCAGCTAATTTTTTTGTATTTTTGGTAGAGACGGGGTTTCACCATCTTGGCCAGGCTGGTCTTGAACTCCTGACCTCGTGATCCACCTACCTCGGCTTCCCAAAGTGCTGGGATTACAGGCGTGAGCCATTGTACCCGGCCCAGACAAATTTAATATAAGGGACAAGAGAAAGAGAAGAGTTAAGGGTAACTTTAATATTTATGAGTAATTGGAAGAATGAAGTTGCCACAGATTAGATGAGAAAGATTGTGAGAAGAGCAGATTTAGAAGTGAAAAGAGTTCTGTTTTGGACTTGTTAAGTTTAAGATATCTATTTAAATGTTTTGACAACTAGAGGCCTGTGAGGGAAAGCAAATAAAAAGCAATTTGCTTTCCTGTAAGCCAGGTGGAAAGATGTGGATGTGCTTCAAGAAGGAAGAAGTAAACAACTGAATTAAATGTTACTAATAGGTCAAATAAATTGAAGACTGAGATTTGACTATTTCATTTAATACTAGAATAAAAAGAAACTTCTTTTTAGAATTTGAGAAATAAAAGTAGATATTAAAAAATCCATAGAATGGAAGAAAAAATATGATTTCTAAAAAAGAGGAGAAAAATTACTGGAATTATTGGATTATGCAAGTAAAATCAGATAGATTCTAGCACAAAAGAAGTGAGGATTTTTAGCTGGGCATGGTAGCGGGCTACTGTAATCCCAGCTACTGGGGAGGCTGAGGCAGGGAGAATTGCTTGAACTTGCAGAGGTTGCAGTGAGCCAAGGTCACACCACTGCACTCAAGCCTGGGTGACAGAGCAAGACTCTCTCAAAAATAAGTGAAAAAGAAAGAAAGGAGAGAGAGAGAGAGAGAAAGAGAGAAAGAGGAAAGGAAAGGAAAGAGAGAGAGAGGACGGGGAGGGAGGGAGGATTTTGCCTAGAAACACTGAGAATTCATTCAGAATAATAAGAGGAAAACCAGGAGTATTTGTACAGTTACAGGTAGATTGTAGACTTGTAGACATGATATGGAAGCATGTGAAAATTCTCCTCCAATTTATCAAGCAAGTGTAGAAGTGGATGTTGAAGGTTGAAGAAGAGGAGATAGTATGAATTAGTCATATGGAAGAGTGGATTGTGAAGTGTAGCATGATCACTGGGTTACACAAAGAATGTCTTTGAGATTAGCGAAAAAAAAAAGCAGCCCAGGATCAGTGCTCCTTTGACAAATCTCTTTCTAGGATCATGGCCTCTCTACACGTGTGATCTAAGAGTTCACATAAAATGCCCTCTATGTCTACTTGAACATTGTCTGACACTGGTAATGTTTGGCTTTATCTAACCTCAGTTGAATTCTTGCCCACTGAAAATAGGTTGTGATTGAAAATTCTTCAGTGATTTTTAAATGTATTCCATTCTTAATGGCTGATCTCTTCTCTCATTTAAACACAGTTAGAATTCACACTCATTAAATGATGACTTTTTAATTAGAGAAGATAGTCTGGAAAAGTCTGTGCTTCCGAAGCTTTAGTAATTTGCAAAGCACCTTCAGGAGTTTCTTCTTATCTAGTTGTGTTGAATGGACCTATGTTAATTTGTCTGTGAAGCAAGTGTTATGTACTTTGAGTAAATATTGGTAGCCTTTGGCAGTTTGAGGTAGGTAGGAGCTATTCAACTTGTCTCCCATTATCTCTATGCCAGCTGGTATGTCACAATAACTGCAAGTCTTATTCCAATTTCTAATAAAGATACAAACATTGAGAAGAAACAAAACAGCCAAGCAATCTGTTCATACAGGCTTAGTGGAGATCTCACTCTGTCCTGAGACATTCCAGGGAGCACCTTGTGAGAAGTTTCACGCTGAGGTAGAGTTAACACTCTTCTGATGGCGGGATCAGCCACACCACATGTCTAGTCAGATTGGTTGGCAGAGTATTCTAGTTAATCAGAAGCCCAGGACTAAACAGATTTCTAAACCTAAAGTGGAACTCCCTATGTGTGAGAATGTCAGACTTGCCATTTTCTTACTTGTTATGCTTGAAAGGGTGGGAAACTGTAAAATCATGTGTTTTAAAAGCATGTGTTTTAATATTACTCATCAATTAAAAAAATACTGCATGCACCCCTAATGACAATTATTAAATGTCCCCATATAGACTTTAATGACAATATTGAAGTGCTTAAACATTCTGAACTAAAGATTCCTGATTTGGATAGTGCAAATGCCAACCAAACACTTGGTTATAATCAAGGTTATAAATCAAGGTTAACTAAAACACACGAATTCACATTGATATAATATTGTTTATGTGGAGTAATTCATCCTTGCTCACCGAAATCAGAACCAGATAATCAGTACTCTTACTTCATGCCATTTGCATATATGTATATGTAATGTGTCTACTTAAATGTCTTCCTTGTCAATATGTACATTAAATAATAAATTTGAGAACTAGCTACATTTCATTGTAAAAAATGCACTTTTAATAAATGCCTGACTCGAAAATGTTTGGTAGACAGTCTAAATGAGGGTGCACTTTGAAAACTTAATGACTTTAATATTCATCAAGGTAAATATAGTCTTGGTATTAAAATTATATTTTCAGAATAGCATAAATATGAGAAGGTCTATGAACTCTGTACTATTATTAGTATTAATAGATTAAAACAGCACAAGCATTGCCAAATAGTAAAAATAATTTTCTCTCCATGTGGTATCCTAGTGAAATACAGTTTACAACAAATACATAATTTTAAAAAATTTAATTACATTATTTTCCTATAATTCTATTTTATGAAATCTATCTTAATAATTATTTAACAAACCCTCTGAAAATAGAATCAGAAGAATCTCATCTCTCTTGCTTATTTTTAATTAATGTATATTACATTTCTCTCCTAATAATAAGTTACAAGACAAATCTCATTCAAATAAACTTTAGATACCAGTAAAGGACTCTCATTATGTCAAGTGGAACCTAAAAAATTAGCCTTTTAGTATACCAGATTTATTTATTCTATTTAGAAATAAATATATTTCCATAATACTTGCCCTTATAGTCTTCATTTTACTATATATTATACAGATACTTTATGAAGAATTTTTTCAGCTACTTTTAACTGCACTATTTTGTCCCAAATTAAATAAAACTAGCTCATTTTCAATCATTTGCATGATCACGAACAACATTGTAGCAATAATTAATTAGCTTCCAAAATACTTGAAAACCAAATAAAACATTTATGTCAGTAAGGTCATAAGGGAAAATGTGATAGAATTTGAACAAAAGGAAGGGGAAAAGAGGAAGAATTTTAGAAGAGAGAGAGACACAGAAGGCAGAGAGGCGAAAGATGCAGAAAAACCTGAGGAGAAAATAGTGTCAGATCCAAGTATAAGATTATGCTCTCCAGCTGCATTGGTTCCAAAACTCAAAAATTCAAAAATTTTAAAAATAAATACAAATTTATAAGACAATTTTTAGAGATGCAAAAAAATCTGGGGGGAAACATGAGAGATTATATCAAAAGAGATAGTCTTGCCCCCTCAATCTCTAATAATCTCTACTCTTGACCGTGACTCTCATCTGTTGACTTTATTTCTTCTTCACTAAGAAAATTAAAACAATCAGAGAAAATCTTTTATAGACTCCCACTACTCTAAGTACCAACCTTCTACATCTGTACCCGTGCATTTTGCCTTCATGAATACTCTCCTGTCCAAGGCTATTTCCTTTCATATGTGATAGTTCCCATGCTCTTTTGTCTATTTATGAACACTGTTCCAGAAATTCTCTTCTCATTCTCATGATTGTCAATTTTTTCTTCATACTTGATGATTTTATGAGCTCAAATATATGCTGTTGTTTCTGTCATCATAAAACATAAATGACTCTCGATCTTATTTTTCTTTCTGGGGCAGCACCATTTCTCTCCTCCCATTACAACAGAATTCATTGAGAGATTTCTCTGTACTTCGAATCTCCAATTCCTCTTTTCTCATGAACCCACTATTTTAAGTTTTCCTCTCACTACCCTCTACAACTCTTATTAATAGCACCAATGATTGCCTCTGTTAAATATTCAAAATACTATAATAATTTTGTTTTCTTCTGTCTTTTAGGACACTCTTTCTCAGTCCGTTCTGCAGATCTTGTGATGTCTCCAATCTTTAAGTGCTGGCATTCCCCAGGTTCATTTCTTAGTTACCTAATCTATCTCTATTCATTCTCCTGACGATCTTATCTAACAATAATTCTCTATCCCCAAATTTATATTTCCAATCAACCATTTCTCCTGAGCATCATGAGGACTTCATTGCTTTTTTGTCAAGTTAACAAATCAAAACTACAAAGTTATTCTTCAAAACTTTCTTCTGTGTGTTGTTTAATCACAAGTATCTATTCAATATAATCTCTCCCATCTTCTAGGAAGGCTACATATAAAGAAGTGAAACAGTACTGTTGACTTGGGGCAGCAACATTTGGAGATCCCTTTCACTACTGTGATGCTAAAAGTCTTGAAGAATTTCTGCTCTATGTTCAGTGCCACTGAATGCCATGTGTGGCTATTTCTCCAGCAATGAAATTATAGCCAATGAAAATACTACATATACAGTTATTTTTGAATAAAATGGGATACATCTACTCATGATAAATTTCTTCTAATTCAAAAATATAATCATATCACATTTTTTAAAAACCTAAAATTACTATTATAAATTATTTCAGGGATTGGACTAAGGTATGAGGTAACTGGAGTATATACTGTTTTTGTTTTTTTATTTCACCTCAGGCTCTACTATACATTTAAAACTTAGTCTGCATTTAAAACTTAGATATTTTATTCATCCATTTTGCATTACTTTTTAATATTTAAATATTTCTTGAGATATTATTTGATTGTTGAGTTTTGTGGTAACTCCTTAAATTTTATGCCTGAGGCAGTTGCCTCACTTTTCTCACTGTCATTCCAAGCTCTTTTGCAAGGGAGTAGATAAATATAAAAAGTACCTCCTACATGCCTTTGTTTGCTTGGCATATTCCACAAAGCATAACTAGAACTACCTATTTTATTGGCCAGGATGATTTCTGCCCTCACCATATAAGTTGGACCATTACTAACACAGCTATGTGGAGATAGGCCCTTGAGATTATTAGCAAGTGTTTCAGAATTAAAAGTCATAATCCTTAAAGAAATCTATTTCAACTCTGGGTTTAATTAATGGGAAAATATACGTACACAGCAAACATTAAGTATAAGATTGCACTTAAAAATTAAGACTCCTGCTAGCTGAAGGGGTGGCCTGCCCCTCCACACCTGTGGGTATTTCTAGTCGGCTGGTATGAGAAACTGAGAAAAGAAGACAGAGAGACAAAGTATAGAGAAACAACAGTGGGCCCAGGGGACCGGCGCTCAGCATACCGAGGACCTGCACCAGCACCGGCCTCTGAGTTCCCTCAGTTTTTATTGATTATTATCTTCATTATTTCAGCATAAAGGAATGTAGTAGGAGGGCAGGGTGATAATAAGGAGAAAAACATGTGAGCAATAGAATCTACATCATAATTAAGTTCAAGGGAAGGTACTATGACTGGACGTACACGTAAGCCAGATTTATATTTCTCTCCACCCAAACATCTCAGTGGAGTAAAGAATAACTAGGCAGCATTGCTGCAAACATGTCTCACCTCCCACCATAGGGCGGTTTTTCTCCTATCTCAGAATTGAACAAATGTACAATCGGGTTTTATACCGAGACATTCAGTTCCCAGGGGCAGGCAGGAGACAGTGGCCTTCCTCTATCTCAACTGCAAGAGGCTTTCCTCTTTTACTAATCCACCTCAGCACAGACCCTTCACGGGTGTCGGGCTGGGGGACGGTCAGGTCTTTCTCATCCCACGAGGCCATATTTCAGACTATCACATGGGGAGAAACCTTGGACAATACCCCGCTTTCAAGGGCAGAGGTCCCTGTGGCTTTCCGCAGTGCATTGTGCCCCTGGTTTATTGAGACTAGAGAATGGCAATGGCTTTTACCAAGTATACTGCTTATAAACATTTTATTAACATGGCACGTCCTGCACAGCCCTAGATCCCTTAAACCTTGATTTCATACAACACATGTTTTTGTGAGCTCCAGATTGGATCAAAGTGGTTGGGTCAAAGTGGCTGGGGCAAAGCTACAAATTAACATCTCGGCAAAGCAATTGTTCAAAGTACAGGTCTTTTTCCAAATGGAGTCTCTTATGTCTTCCCTTTCTACATAGACACAGTAACAATCTGATCTCTCTTTCTTTTCCCTACACTAGCCACCCAAGAAAATAAACTGAAAGCTATTAGAATTAACAAGAGGGTTCAGTAGAGCAGCAATGTAAAAAAAAGAAGAAATTAATAGCTTTTCTTCAGACCAGCATAAACCAGTTGGATAATATAATAAGAACATAGAACACAACAAAACTTAACTGAGACATTTAATATATGGACAGAAAAAAAAATGAAGCATCATTATATACTTGAATTGAAAAAGAAAATACTATAAATTAAAATTCTTACATTAATTCGCTAGTTTAGGGCAATACCAAATAAGAACCAACAAATGGTACTTTTAAAACTTGAGGAGTTTTGACTTCTAAAATGGCAGAGTAAGACCTCTGAAAATCTACTCCTCTATGAAAGCAACAGAAACACATGCAAAAACTATCAAAATCAACTTTTCCTGAACTCTAGACATTAATCAAAGTGTTGTAACAATTTGAGAAGTGTTTACACAAGAAGAAAATGGCTGAATATGTAAGAATATTGCAATTTATGGCATTTTAACTTTCCCTAATCTCATCCCTCTCTCTTCAGCTTCAAGATAACCCTAGAAATCAAGTCTTTCAGCCAGGTGTGATAGTTTTCATGTGTAATCCCAATTACTCAGAAGACTGAGGCAGAACCCAGGATTTAGAAGCTACAGTAAGCTATGATTACACCTTTGAACTCCAGAACTCCAGCCTGAACAATAAACTGAGACTTTTTCTCACAATAATAAAAAGAAAAAATAAATCGAGAATCTAGTCTTCTTACAGTAGCACAATTCACAATTGCAATTGATGTGGAACCAACCTAACCGCCCATTGACTAATGAGTGGATAAAGAAAATGTGGAATATGTACACCAGGAAATACTACTCAGCCATTAAAAAGAATGAAATAATGTCATTTGCAGCAACTTGGATGGAGCTGGAGATCATTATTCTAAGTAACACAGGAGTAGAAAACCACTTATAAGCTTATACATGGGAGATAAGCTATGAGTATGCAAAGGCATACAGAGTGATATGATCGACTTCAGAGACTTAGAATGGGAAGGGTGGGAGAGGAGTTAAGGATAAAAAACTACACATTACATTACTACATTACTACACAATGTATGCTACTCGGGTGACCAGTGCACTAAAATCTCAGAACTAACCACTATATAATTCATCCATGTAACGAAAAATCATTTGTACCCCAAAAGATATTTAAATAATTTTTTTAAAAAAAGAAATCTAGTCTTCCAAATGCAATAGCTATTAAAACCAGCAGTTTGGCAGCCACTAACTGAGGCAGAATAAGGTAGGAACTCCCTAGAAGTCCTGTCTGCAGAGATTTGTCACTACTTTACGTGTCTGGCAGCTTGTTAGAAAGCACTATTCTCAGGTTTTGTCTTTATCTGACCTTAGTTGGAGCTCTCGCTGTTTGTGAAGAGCCCTCTTCTCAGGATTTTGCCAAAAATAATCAACAGCAATTGTTTAACATAACAGCTGCCTAATGTGGCTTTATTTGTTGGGAGGAACAAGAACTTGACCAAAATACAAAATAAAATACTGAGGACTGACATGATCATAAGGAACTTTGCAAAGCTAAACATAACCAAGAAATCTAGGAGGCTACACACATACTCAGGACTGTGCACATGCCCAGGAAAGGACTGAGACATTACTGTCAATCACAATATTAGTAGAGCTGTTGACAATTAAAACAAAAAAATGAAGCCTAACATTTTAATTTAACTTTTAATAAATATTCCATGTTTATTAAAAATATATTTGGTTTTAAAAACTTATTGGTGGCGTCTATAGAAGACATACTTTTCTAATATATATTTCTTAGGAGTTGCTGTATTTTGCTTATAATATTTACATTATTAGCATGCTAGTCCTGAAGAAATAGAAGAGGTATACCATTGTTGGGTTTTGAGTAGTGAATCTTCCATTAAATTGTTTTCCCTGAATAAATAACTAGCCTGAAACCACTAGAGGGCAAGCTTTACGTTATAATGAAACAAGAATCACTTTCACATCCATAGTAATAGCACACATTTAAGGTGTTTAAAATGACTATTTTGAGAATAGAAATCTAATTTCTGTATAATTAACTTTTTTCTTTAAGAGGTAAATAAAGGTAAAATCACATTTTATATATATTCCTAAATTTAGCTACTCAAGTGCAGTAATTTTTAAACTTTAACATGGCAATTTTTTTAGAATCAGTATTAGACGTATGAGTCACATGCAATTCCGCATCTTCATAAAATGATATTCAATATCAAACAAATACTGTTTCCTAGTTATTAATTTACAAATAAGTTACTGATTAAACTAATCTGTGTGCTTCCTATTCCCTGACCCCTAAATAAGGCAAAAGGAATTCAGCCTAAAACTTTGGCACCTAGGCTTAAGAGAAAATCTCTGTATATGGCAAAGAGTTCTTTTTGTCATTGCAAAAATATTTGAAAATGATAATTCATTGATAGGTCACACCATAGCATGTGTGTGTTATACATATCATGAAATTCCTATTTTGCTATGAAAATCTGATAATTAGCTAAACTGACAGTCAATCTAATCTTGGCACAAATATGTATATAATGACCTACGTTAACAAATATCCTGTAGTTTTTTCTCTGTTCCCTGGGTGTGCTCTGCTGCTCAGGAAAACATGGATCATTAGACAAGCACATTTGATAATTTGTAGCATGTATTGAGCACTTAACATTTAAATTGTATTATGTAACTTGCTCATAGACACAAAGTTGGTGAGTGGTTGAGCCTGGATTACACTGATACCTGACACTTTCTTCTGAAGTGGTAGTTATATTCCAAGTAAATCTTTAAGGTTCAAATAACACAAAAAGAAGTACTAGCTAGTTGAATCAGATTGTAGTTTGAGAAAGGATGGTGTCAGACTAAGGGGTGGCTGTATTAGGCCCTTCTTGCGTTGCTATAAAGACATTTCTGAGACTTAGTAATTTATAAGAAAAGAGGTGTATCATTCCATCCCTGGCCCTTCCCAAATCTCATGTCCTTCTCATATTGCAAAATACAATCATCCCTTCTCAGTAGTCCCCACAAAATCTTAACTCATTCCAGCATTAACTCAAAAATCCCAAGTCCCAAATCCAAACTCTTATCTGTAAATGAGTTCCTTCTACCTACGAGCTTGTGAAATCACAGCAAGTTATTTACTTCCAAGATACAATGAGGTATAGGCATTGAGTAAACATTCCCATTCCAAAAGGGATAAATTGACCAAAAGAAAGGGGCTACAGAACCCATGCAAATTCGAAACCCAGCAGGGCAGACATTAAATCGTAAACCTCCAAAGTAATCTCCTTTGACTCTGTTTCACATCTAGGGCACACTGCTGCAAGGGGTGGGCTTTCAAGGCCTTGGACATCTCTGCTCCTGTGACTTTGCATGTTCAGCTCCCAGGGCTGCTCTCATGGGTTGGAGTTGAATGCCTGTGGCTTTTCCAGATGCAGGGTCCATGATGCTGATGGATATAGCATTCTGGGTTCTGGAGGACAATGCCTCCCTTCTCACAGCTACACTAGGCAGTGCCTTATTAGGGACTCTGTATGGAGATTGCAACTCCACATTTTCCTTTCAACTTCCCTAGTAGAGGTTTTCTGTGAAGGCTTCCCCACTGCAGCAGGCACCTGCCTGGGCACCAGAGCTTTCTCATAAATCTTCTGAAATCTGGGTGGAGGCTACCAACCGTTCTTCACTCTTGTATTCTGTGCACCTACAGACTTAATGCCACATAGAAGCTGCCAAGGCTTATGGCTCGCATTCTCCAAAGTTGCAACTCAAGCTATACCTGAGTCTCTTAGAATCCTAGCTGGAGCTAGAGCAGGCATATGTGTGGAGCAGGGTCTTGGGATGCACAAAACAGTGGGACTTTAGGCTGGGCCATGAAACCATTCAGTCTTTATAGGCTTCAGGGCCTGCAATGGAAAGGGCTGCCTGGAAGATCTCTGAAATGCATTTGAGGCCTTTTAACCATTGTTTTGTTTATTACCATTTGGCTCTGTTTTAGTTATCCAAATTTCTCTAGCATGAGGTTGATCCACAGCCTGCTTAAATTCCTCTTCCAAAAGAGCTTTTCCTTTCTCTGCTATATGGCCAGGGGCAAATTGTTTAAACTTTTACACTCTGCTTCCTGTTTAAATATAAATTCCAACTTTAAGTCATTCATTTGTTCCTAAATCTGAGCACAGGTTGTTAGAAGCAGCCAGACTATATCTTGAACACATTGCTGCTTAGAAATTTCTTCTGCCGGATATCCTAGGTCATCATATCTCAAACTCAAACGTCCACAGATGCGTAGGGCATGAACAGAATGCAGTCAATTTATTTGCTAAGGCATAACATGCATGACCTTTGCTCCAGTTCTCAATAAGTTCCTCATATCCATCTGAGATCTCTACAGCTTGGATTTTATTGCCCATATCACTATCAGTATTTTGGTCACAACCGTTTAACCACTCTCTAAGATGTTCCAACCTTTCCATCTCTTTCTGTCTTCTTCTGAGCCCTCTAAGCTATTCCAACCTCTGCCCATTACCCAGTTGCAAAGTTGCTTCTACATTTTCAGGTCTTTACAGAAATCCCCCACTCCTCAGTACCAATTTTCTGTATTAGTCCATTCTTGCATTTCTATAAAGAAATACCCTAGACTAGGTAATTTATTTTTAAAAAGGTTTACATTGGTTCATCGTTCTGCAGACTGCACAGGAAGCCTAGTGGCATCTGCTTCTGGGGAGACCTGAGCTTACAATTATGGAGTAAGGGAAAATGGGAGCAGGTACATCACATGGAAAGAGAGAGGAGAGACTCTGCAGGAGAGGAGAGGTGACACACATTTTTACATGACCAGATCTCCCCAGAACTCAGAGTGAAAGCTCATTTATCACCAAAGGGTTGGGCTAAGCCATTCAAGAGGGATCCACCTCTATGATCCCAACACCTTCCACTACTTCCCACTTCCAACACTGGGGATTAGAATCCCACATGAGATTTGGGCAGGGACATATATTCAAACCATATCAGTGGCCTAGCTATAATCAAGTGACATTTTGAGTTCTTGAGTGACTACTACCTACAACCCCCTTAATAATTTGAGAGGTATCAGTTATAACCATCTAACCCTCAGTACACTGTAATTTTTTAACACAATTATGCTACATGAAGAAAATAAATGGATTCAAATTCAGGATCATCAATTTATTCGGTGCAAATCAGTATATATTATTTTTAGTAAACTTGAATACTTGTGACCCATTGTGATAGCCAGATTGTCTGGATGGCCCCAGTTAAGAGTTTTCCTGAATCCATGTCCTTGGCAATTTGACTTTGCAGCTACTCCCATTAAGAGGCAGAATCTGTTTTCCCACCACTTGTATCAGGTATAGTTTTACTTACTTTGGCCAAAAAATAAAAAGAAGCAGAAGTAATAGAGTGGCCAGTTCTAACCCAGACCTTAAGCAGTATGCATGCTTCTACTGACATTCTCCCCTAATCTTTGTTCATGCCGTGTGTCCATAGCAAGCCTGGCCTCCTGCAGGTTGGTGATAGACACATGAAGGATGAGACAAGTGGAAGAGGGCCAGCAATTAGCTGCAGAAGCAGAGCTGCCTAGCTGATCCCCAATTCAAAAGTAGGACCACGAGGGAGTTTAGCTGTTACCAGCTGTAGAAGGCAGAATAATGGTCCCCCAAAGATACCCATGTTCTTATCCCTGGAACCTGTGAATATATTATTTTAAATGGCAAAAGGGACATTGCAGATGTGATTTAATCTTAAAATCAATAGGTTATGCTGGATTATTTGTGTGGGCTCAGTGAAATCATAAGGGTCCTTAAAAGAGAGAGCAGGAATGTCAGAGGAGATGTTCTGACAGAAGCAGAGGTCAAAGAGAAAAGGGAACTTAATGATGCTACACTGCTGGCTGTGAAGACAGAGAGGAAGGTGCTATGAGCCAAAGAATACAAGTGGCCTCTTGAAGATGAAGAATGGAAGGAAGGGAAAAAAGTTTTCAGAAGGAAGACAGCTCTGCTGACATTTTCATTTTAGCATTGTAAGACATATTTCAGACTTCTAATCTTCAAAATTGTAAGATAATAAATTTCTGTTGTTTCAAGTTACTAAATTTGTAATAAAGTTACTAAAATTGTAATTTGCAATAGCAGAGAACTACTACACTAGCCTAATATATACCCTGCAGATGCATCACTTAAATAGTTGTTTTGATTTGAATTACTAGATTTTGGAGGTGTTTTCTTACCCAAATGCTCACTGGTATACACTTTGAAGTAGAAATTTTGTTTTCTCTGTATAAAAACACAACTATTTAAAAATGTGAGGCAAACATGTGAATCCCTAAACTAACAAAGTGTTTGCAAAATACCCAAGTGAGAAAGAAAAGGAGAAAGAAAGAGGAAGAAGGGGTGAACAAGTTGCATTACCAGCATTTATCTTTTTCAAGATGTAAATTATCTCTCATTTAATCTATAAAACAACCATAATGTTGTATATATTTAAAAACCTAAAATACATATATAATGTGAGTTCCGTAGCTAAGAATGAGAGGTCTTGAAACAGATGTGAGTCTCATTAATAGGGAAGTTTATAACTTTCAAAATTGTAGTACTAAGAAAAATAAATATAATAATATGACATATAAGAACACTAAAAGGTTTTATAATCAGTGCACAGTATTAGATTAAATCCGTAACCTAGGAGGTTTATAAGAAATTCTGTGCTTCAGCAGAATGTGTCTTCAGGTGAATGCCTGCCTCAATGAGAGGTAATGTAGCTGTAATGCAATAGTCAAAACAGAAGAATATCATGCTAGCTTTGCTTTGAATGACTATATAAATAGTATCAGGAATGTTTGAAAAAATTTAATATTATAACAAACATTCTGATGTCAATAACTTTGCTAAAAACTCTAGAGCTAATGGTGGTTTTTTAAAAGTCTTTTCTAAAGCTACTTTCGTCATAAATGTTGCACTGTGTAATCCATCAGAACATCAATTCCAAGCATGAAAAAAGAAATACAAAGACATACAGTAGTGAACCACAAGAGAAAATATCACCTAGTTTTTCTTTTTGAATATATAGCTCCTTTGAATTGAAATAATTACATTTCATAGACTGGCATTCCAAAATATAACCAATAGCATTTTCATCACCTTCCCACAAAATTCTTCCTGTTTAATAAATGTCTCTTCAAAGAAAGCACTTAATTTTATACTGATATTTAATTTATCGTCTAAAGTAATTGTATCAGATAAAAAAAGAAGTGATATTAATTTTAAAATACATTTTATTTAACACATTATATCTAAAATATTTCAAAAGGTAACCAACAATTTGTTAATGAGTTATTTTGCATTCATTATTTTTATGAAGTCTTTAAGTTTCAATATAAGCTTCACATTTATTTCATATCTAAATTCTGATTAGCCCTTAACATTAGGCCATCATTAAGTGCTCAATAACCACATGCTGCCGGTAGCTATCACATTGGAGAGTGCAGCTCTAAAAAGAAGTAGTGAAAGAGAAAAAGGGTTATTGACATCACCTTGCAAATAAAAAGATAAAAAAAAAAACTGTGGTAATATCCTAATTGCTTTTAGAAACCTGTGATTCTTAATTGTATGTGTCAACTTGACTTGGGTTAAGCAATGCCCAGATAGCTGGCGAAACATTATTTTGGGGTGTGTCTGTGAGGATTTTTCTAGAAGAGATTAGCTTTTGAATCAGCAGACTGAGTAAGGAAGATGGCCTCAACAATGTGGGCAGGCATCATTCAATTCTTTGAAGGATAGGATAGAACAAAAAAGCAGAGAAAAGGCAAATTGCCCCTTTCACCTTGAGCTCGGATAACCAACTTCTCCTGTTCTTGGACATCTGAGCTCTTGGTCCTAGGGCCTTCAGATTCCAGAACTTACACCACTGGCTTTCCTGATTCTTCAGCTTGCAGAGGGGATGGTATGGGACTTTTCAGCCTCTGTAATCAAGTGAGCCAATTCCTCTAATAAATGTCTTTGTGCTGTGTTCATATATATCTGTATATATGCTATTGGTTCTGCTTTCCTGGAGAATCCTGCCTAATACAGGATTCATCCCAGAGCTACTGAATTAAAAATGTTGGTAGGACCTGAAAATTGTAATTTTACAAGGCTCTTCAGATGCAGTTTTGTAGTTTTCAATATGGGTTTGGGGAACTACTAATTACTGTGTTAAGGTGGCTTTAAATTCTAATAGGTTACAGGGTAGCAAAGCTTGTAGAGTCATAGAGCATTTAGGTTGCAGAGTCATGTAGACTTTGATTTGAAATCAGACTCTGAAGAATTACCAGTTGAATGTCACCAAGTTACTTTACCTTTTCCTGAGCTTTGGTCTTTGATAAGATTAAGACTACATACCACATAAAATTATTAATGGCATAAAATAAAATAATATATGTAAAGGAATTTGCAGAGAACCAAGAAATCTGTTTTTGCTCATTATAATGTTTCTGAAATCCCCTCATGACCCCAAATGGCATTTCTAACTCTAGATATTTGCAAAACTGGGTGGCTTAAACAATAGAAATTTATTTTCTTATAGTTTTAGAGCCTAGAAATCCAAGATCAAGTGCCATCTTGGCTGGTTTTTAGAGAGGTGTCTCTTCGTGGCTTGCAGCCTGCTGCCTTCTTGCTATATCCTCATATAACCCCTTTGCTGTGTGTCTGCAGGAAGAGAGAACATGATCTCTGGTGTTGTTCCCTCTCCTTATAGGGAAAACAGCCCTGTTAGATTAAAATTGCACACTTATGACCTTATTTAACCTTAATTACCTTTTTTTCTTATCTCCAAATACAGTCACATTGTGAAGTAGAACTTTGAATACAAATTTCTTTGAGAGGAGGGACACAATTCAGTTCATAACTTTGTCATTGGTTAGTATCACCATGTACTTACTGTTCAAACACACACCTGGAGACTTTCAGAACAGTTAGGATGGCTTGAACATTAAAACTTACTCCTTTGCTGCACTATCTCTAGCAAATCAAGAATATAATCAGTATTTGTATTGATGTAACTCTGGCCAATGTCTCTATATTTTGGAGATAGCTTTAGCCCCTACTCATCATTAAAATATTGGACATAAGCTTCCATAATTGCTCAGCAAAGCATGCCAACTGACAAACAAAAGAAACACCAAGTCAAGTTTTTTCTGTTTATGAGATAAGACTGTAAATCAATACATAAGTTTTTCTCACCTAGAGAATATCTTTTCATGGATAGGAGCTGTATTTTAACTGGAAGGTTAGTTATTTCCATTTATAGTCTCTTGGGAGAAACCAAGTTCCTCATCAATTCTAGTCTATGTACTATTGTGACAAGTACAGATAGCTATATCTTGGCTGATTGTATATATAATATAGGACTTCTAATTTGAGAAGCACTATTCACAATAGCCAACTTGAAATGTTAGAAGTTAATAATCAAACTATAATCCAATGAGAATGTATTTTGAACCTGTCACTAATATTCCTATTCCAACCTTCCACTACATGTAGTTTATAACATATTTGCATTTCTATTCTTGTTTTTTTTTTTTTTTTTTTTTTGAGACAGAGTCTCCCTCTGCCACCCAGGCTGGAATGCAGTGGCGTGATCTCTGCTCATTGCAACCTCCGCCTCCTGGGATCAAGCGATTCTCCTCCCTCAGCCTCCCGAGTAGTTGGGACTACAGGTGCACACTGCCACACCCAACTAATTTTTGTATTTTTGGTAGAGCAGGGTTTCCACCATGCTGGCCAGGATGGTCTTGATCTCTTGACCTCGTGATCTGCCCACCTCGGCCTCCCAAAGTGCTAGGATTACAGGCATGAGCCACCACTCCTGGCTGCATTTCTATTTAAATTCACTTTTAGATAGCTTTTCTTTCCTACTATAACTTACATTCTCTGTCATCTTATAATGTATCCTTCTTCTGGTAACCCAACAACAGGTAACCCCAACTTTTTCATTTATTAATTGCTAAATGTTAGGGATGACTTCCTTTTCTAGCTTGAGCCTAAGAATCAGTTCTTTTAAAATAAGCAATAAGGTAAACAGTCCAGATATAAATGTTGCCTAGAAACAAACAAGTGGCATTCTTCTTACCTATATTCTCCACTAAAGTCAGTATTAGATAGTCCCACATGTGTTTCATCTCTCTTAAAAAATTTAAACTTTTTCCCATAAGTTTAAACCTAAATGAAATTTATATTTTTTCATAACTTTTAATAGATTTATTTGTTGTTTATTTTTTATTTTGTGGGTACATAGTAGGTCTATATATTTATGGGGTACATGAAATATTTTGACACAAGCATGCAATGCATAATAAAGCACTGCTCACAATAGCCAAGATTTGGAAGGAACCTAAGTGTCCATCACCAACAAACGAATTGATAAAGAAAATGTGGTGTACATTCACATATTTTTAAAGCAAACAACTCTATTGTTTATAATTACATGTTATTTCACAGGAGGGAGGTATTCGTGGCTCTTTTATAACTCTCTGAGACAGATATGATTGAGATGTACAATCATACACAATCATAATTGTCAATGTACTTGGTCAGATTTAATATACAGTTCTTTCTTGTTTAGGTGTAACAATAAATAGTAAGAACCAACCTTTAAAGAGATTTTTCACAGAACTGATAAGCTTTACAAATTCATTTTGTTCTGAAATGTGAAATTTATCTGAGAGTATATACATAAGTTGGTCAGACTTATTTGAGTTATATTTAGTATGATCAAAATGTATTATTACCATAATTATCCTGAGGAAAAGAAATAAATATTTAAATATATATTAAATTTTAAGAACGTTTTGACATTTTAGGATATCCTGGAAAATACTACTGTATTTGTCTGTCCCCAGGATTCTCAGATGTTGGTACCAGAAGATAGCTGTACGTGGTTTCATCCTCGACATGCTCCAAGCTTGGCTTGCCCCAAGGGCTCATCAAAAAGCAGGAAGATCCTGGACTTCTATTTTTAGTGATAGCTGTTATTTACCCCAAGTCTAATAGTGTATATGGAAACTTCTGCCTCCTCATTGATAAAATACCTAATATTGCTTTTAAAGAAGGTTGAAAAGGAATTTAAATTGTATTTTCCTAGTAATTAATAATACAATTATTGTATTATTCTGGCTATGTCACTAGCTCTATTAATTTTAGATATTTAGTTCATTTTTGTAAAGGAAATGAGCCATCTCTCATATACATAAAAAAGTACTTACGGCAGTTTATTCACATATCTTTTATAATTATTTGATAATCACTCAGTAAAGTAGATTGACCTCCCCGGAGTGAGTGGGCATCATTTAATCCGTTGAAGGCCCAAATAGAACAAAAAGGCAGAGAAGCTAAATTCACCGCTTTTTGCTTCCTGCCTGCCTGCTTGACCTGGGAGACTGGTCTTCTACTCTTGAAATGTCTTTGTCTCTTTCTGTCTGTCTCTCTCTCTCTCTAAACACATACACACACACACACACTTCCTATTTATTGTTTCTCTAGTGAACCCTGACTAATACAATCCTGGTCCAAGAAAATCCAACATAAATTAAAATGAATAGGTAACAGCTGCCAACATCCACATGGGAAAATAAGAAAAACCATATTAGCTGATAATAATTCTCTCATCCAAACTAACCATAAACAAGATGAAAAATGTAGCACAAAAACACAATATGAATTATATATCCTTAAATAATATTTCTAAGTATAAAAAGGAATATAAAATTTGAAAAGCCAGAAAAAAGGACAAAAACTTGCAACAAGTAACATGAAAGGTGAAAAAAACAAGAAAGATACCACAATGAGATACCATCTCGCACCAGTCAGAATGGCTATTATTAAAAAGTCAAAAAATAACATGCTGGTGAGGTTGTGGAGAAAAAGAAACACAGACTTCTGATGGGAATGTAAATTAGTTCAGGCGCCATGAAAAGCAGTCCGGAGAGTTCTCAAAAAACTTAAAACAGAACTACCATTTGACCTAGCAATTCCATTACTGGGTATATACCCAAAGGAATATAAATTCTGTGTTCATCGCAGCATCATTCACAATAACAAAGGCATGGAATCAATCTAGATGCCCATTAATAGTGGACTGGATAAAGAAAATGGGGTACATTACACTATAGAATACCATGCAGCTACAAAAGGTCATGGTCTTCGCTGGAGATCATGGTCTTTGCTGCAACATGGATGGAGCTGGATGCTACTTTTCTAAGTGAACCAACATAGTAAAGAAAACCAAATGTCTCATGTTCTCACTTATATAAATGGGAGCTAAACATTGAGTACACATGGATACAAAGAAAGTAACAATAGAAACTGAGGCCTCTTTGAGGGTGGAGGGTGGAAGAAGAGTGAGGATTGAAAAACTGCCTATTGAGTATTATGCTGATTACCTGGCTGAAAAAATAGTCTGTAAGCTAAACCCCTTGTGACAAGCAATTTAACCATGTAACAAACCTGCATACGTACACCTTGAGCCTAAAATAAAAGTTGCATAGAAGAAAAATAAGAAAAAAAGAAATCAAAACAGAAGGAAAAAAATCCCAATGAATTCAAGGTAGCCTTTGATAAAAGTATAACAAGAATTCAATAGAAGAATAAAAATTAAGAGAATGTAAAGTGAAGAAAGAGTTATATAGGATCAGAAAACAAATTTGACATAGACTATAAGCAAAGAAAACTCAATATAAGATTAATTGGAGTCTCAAAAAAGAAAAACAAATCAATGAAATAAATGCAATCCAAGAAATGTGTCAGAAACAAAAGAAGACCAAAATCTACATATTGAAAAATTTTACCACATAAAACTGACATGGAACAGTCAATTCTGAGACATAACGAAGTACCTCAATTCAGCTTTAAGATAAAGAAAATATGGTTTGAACCTCCAAGACATTTACAAAGGAAGAAAATCAAATGTTATCAGATTTTATAACAGCAATATACAAAATACAAAGCAAAGCAAAAGTGGAGAAGCATTTTCAAAAGGATAAAAAGTGAAAATCAGTAAGAGAAAAGGAAATAGACAACATAGAAGAAACACAGTAAATATAACAATATGTATGGTAACTATAAAACAAATAGTATGACAAAGTTGATTCTATGTCAGGCATAACATACCTATTAAAAATAATTTGTAAGCAAAATGAAATTCTGTTGGGTTTTGGGTTCTGTTGTATAGAGAGATACATAAAGCAATGTTATTCAGAAAGATTAAAAGAAAGTAATGATAAATGTATACATGGCAATTTCAAACAATAAAAAGACAGGATTGCAATCTTGATATCAGACAAAGCTGAATTTATAAAGGAGAAACCACAGAAACGGAAAGGAAAAATAGTAATGCACTTTATTAGTTTACACAGCTTTGTTAGAAAGAGATCTAAATTTTCCAGAATTCCCTTTCCAGTGTAGTTCCTGCTAGAGGTTGACCCTCCAAAATTTGCATATTTAGAGACAGAAATGAAGCAGCAGCCATTACTCTCTGAAACCCTTACTGCAATTAGATGCAGTGACATAATTAATTTTTAAATAACTGGGAAAGAGTGAGGAAGGGTCTATGGTATTTGATTTGAATTGGAGACTTCAGTATGAATTCATTATTTATTTAAGAATAATTCTCTCTCTGACCACTGAAATCGTCTAGAAACAATGATACCCTAGTAACAAAAAGCACACCAATCACCCAGATCTAGCATGAAATGTCTACAAGGAGTTCTCATCACTTAAAAGGGGACTTGGAACAATTTGTGCCACAAAACAAAGAAGTGGTAAAAATTTTATGGGTACAGATTGGAAGTTGATAGAAATTATCTTGAAGAAGCTTCCAGTGGTCAACTTTGGGCAAGTTGAGCATCAAAAAGGATGATAGTCATACAAAATTATGTCATACTGAATAATAACAATAAACAATCCAAAACCATTGCTACAAAAAGCAGATTGGAATGGAAAATCTTTTCTTTACCAAAGAATGCCAAATAACTATTTAGTTGGAATGATAGTAGAAAATCACGGCTTTCTGACCACCAATGCAGCAACTAATCCAGAAAAGGTTATTATTTGTGGCGTTGGGTGAAATTATTAAAAAGTTGATATTCAGAGGTTCTCAAAGTATCACTCAACAAATGCTGACTAATTAGAAAAAAATTACAGATTTGGTGTCAAACTAATGGGACACACACACATTACATGCCTTCTGATGTAATGGTAATGACAGTAACTGCTATCACATATGCAGTATCACTGCTGAAAATGTTTAACCTGAATCTAATAATAAGTAAAATATAAACAATTACACATTGTAGAACATTTTACAAGTCAACCAGCATGGTGTCTTTAAGAATGTCAGTCTAATTCATGGGATAGCTTCAAAGTGATGCTCACTTGCCAACCACACAGATATTTAGAGCTCCCAATCAACATTTAAGGTGCCACACTCTAAAATATAAACAAGCAAGGGTCTATAATTTTTTACCAAACTCTCCAACATGTTAGATAGATTGAGATAAACAGGGAAAAATGACATTGCAAGAAACATAAATCATGGGAAAAGACAAGAACTACAAATACACACATATGCATAAATGACAAGAATTACAACTGTGTGTGTATATATATATATATATATATATACACACACAAATATATTATGTAATAAGTAAGTGGACAGTGTGATTCAAAAAGATACTCCATAGATTTTAAAAAATTAGATGTTGTGAAGAAGATTAGATGAATAGGGCAAGAATCTGCAGGAGAAAGTTTTCCAGAAAAAAAAAAAAATTAAAAAAAGAAAAAGAAAAAATAATAAATTCAGTAAAAAATCCTACATAATGTGATCATGAAACATTCAAGATTGACAAATGTAATTAAAATAAAAATTTTTAAACGTTACCAGAGGCTCTATTAATTTCTTTGGTACATATACATATATGTGTGTATACATAATATAATAATACGTACATGTATTTCAAATATATATATATTTGGTATTTCAAATATATATATATTTGGTATTTCAAATATATATATTTGGTATTTCAAATATATATATATAATATATATTTCAAATATATATTATTCAATATATAATACATTATTCAATAATATGTATTATTCAATACATATTATTCAATAATATATATTACTAAATATATAATACATTATTCAATAATATATATTATTTCAAATATGTATATTTTAAATACATATGTGTGTTGGTTTTCTCTTTTTGTTCCCTAGCCCACCAGATCCATTCATGGGCCCTCTCTGCTTCCACTGTGGCCCCAAGAAGTTGACACTTGTGAAAGGCAATGGAAGGCACTACCTAGAGATAGACCAGCAGGAAGGGAGACAGGTTGGACACTTCATTTCTTCTATGGTTTGGTGCAACTTCTGTGACCACTCATTTTCAGAGCTCCCTGAACGTTTCCAGCTTTCACTGGGCTTCCATATCTCAATTTCCTCCGTTTCTGTCTTCATCCCTAACGGAGAACCAGTCTCCAGTTTTTGCAAAGCTCTTGGTGCCTTATCATTTTTTCTGTTCTCCTAACATTATATACACCCTTAAAAAAACTTGTATTAAAAGTTTCTTCTCAAAATAGAGAATAATCAAATAGACATAATAAAAAATGATAAAAGGGATATTACCACCGATCCCACAGAGATACAAACTACCATCAGATAATACCATAAACACTCCTACACAAGTAAACTAGAAAATCTAGAAGAAATGGATAAATTCCTGGACACACACACCCTCCCAAGACTAAATGAGGATGAAGTCGAATCCCTGAATAGACCAATAACAAGTTCTGAAATTGATGCAGTAAATAATAGCCTGCCAACCAAAAAAAGTCCAGGACAAGACAGATTCACAGCCGAATTCTACCAGAGGCACAAAGAGGAGCTGGTACCATTCCTTCTGAAAGTATTCCAATCAATAGAAAAAAAGGGACTCTTTGCTAACTCATTTTATGAGGCCAGCATCACCCTGATACTAAAACTTGGCAGAGACACAACAAAAAAAAGAAAATTTCAGGCCAATATCTCTGATGAACATCATTGTGAAAATCCTCAATAAAATACTGGCAAACCATATCCAGCAGTGCATCAAAAAGCTTATCCACAAAGATCAAGTTGGCTTCATCCCTGGGATGCAAGGCTGGTTCAACATACGCAAATCAATAAACATAACCCATCACATAAACAGAACCAATGACAAAACCACATGATTATCTCAATAGATACAAAAAGGCCTTCGACAAAATTCAACAGCCATTCATGATAAAAGCTCTCAATAAACTAGGTATTAATGGAACATATCTGAAAATAATAAGAGCTATTTATGGCAAACCCACAGCCAATATCATACTGAATGGGAAAATGCTGGAAGCATTCCTTTGAATACCAGCACTAGACAAGGATGCCCTCTCTCACCACTCCTATTCAACATAGTATTGGAAGTTCTGGCCAGGGCAATCAGGCAAGAGAAAGAAATAAAGGGTATTCAAATAAGAAGAGATGAAGTCAAATTGTCTCTGTTTGCAGACGACATGATTGTATATTTAGAAAACCCCATTGTCTCAGCCCAAAATCTCCTTAAGCTGATTAGCAACTTCAGCAAAGTCTCAGCACACAAAAACAATGTGCAAAAATCACAAGCATTCCTATACACCAATAATAGACAAACAGAGAGCCAAATCATGAGTGAACTCCCACTCACAATTGCTAGAAAGAGAATAAAATATCTAGAAATACAACTTACAAGGGATGTGAAGGACTGCTTCAAGGAGAACTACAAACCACTGCTCCAGGAAATAAGAGAGGACACAAACCAATGGAAAAGTATGCCATGCTCATGGAAAGGAAGAATGAATATCATGAAAATGGCCATACTGCTCAAAGTAATTTATAGATTCAGTGCTATCCCCATCAAGCTACCATTGACTTTCTTCACAGAATTAGAAAAAAAAACTACTTTAAATTTCATATGGAACCAAAAAAGAGCCCATATAGCCAAGACAATCCTAAGCAAAAAGAACAAGGCTGAAGACATCATGCTACCTGACTTCAAACTATACAACAAGGCTACAGTAACCAAAACAACATGGTACTGGTACCAAAACAGATATATAGAACAATGGAACAGAACAGAGGCCTCAGAAATAACACCACACATCTACAACCATCTGATTTTTGACAAACCTGACAAAAACAAGCAACGGGGAAAGGATGCCCTATTTAATAAATGGTGTCAGGGAAACAGGCTAGCCATATGCAGTAAACTGAAACTGGACCGCTTCCTTACACCTTATACAAAAATTAACTCAAGACAGATTAAAGACTTAAACGTAAGACCTAAAACCATAAAATTCCTAGAAGAAAACCTAGGCAATACCATTCAGGACATAGGCATGAGCACAGACTTCATAACTAAAGCACCAGAAGCAATGGCAACAAAAGCCAAAATTGACAAATGGGATCTAATTAAACTAAAGAGCTTCTGCACAGCAAAAGAAACTATCATCAGAGTGAACAGGCAACCTACAGAATAGGAGAACATTTTTGCAATCTATCCATCTGACAAAAAGCTAATATCCAGAATCTAGAAGAACTTAATCAACTTTACAAGCATAAAACAAACAACCCATCAAAAAGTGGGTGAAGGATGTGAACAGGCACTTCTCGAAAGAAGACATTTATGCAGCCAACAGACACATGAAAAAATGCTCATCATCACTGGTCATTAGAGATATGCAAATCAAAACCACAATGAGATACCATCTCAGGCCAGTTAGAATCACGATCATTAAAAAGTCAGGAATCAACAGATGCTGGAGAGGATGTCGAGAAATAGGAATGCTTTTACACTGTTAGTGGGAGTGTAAATTAGTTCTACCATTGTGGAAGACAGTGTAGCGATTCCTCAAGGATCTAGAACTAGAAATACCATGTAACCCAGCAATCCCATTACTGGGTATATACCCAAAGGATTATATATCATTCTACCATAAAGACACATGCACACATATGTTTATTGCAGTAATTTTCACAATACCAAAGACTTGGAACCAACCCAAATGCCCATCAATGATAGACTGGATAAAGAAAATGTGGTACATAAACACCATGGAATACTATGCAGCTATAAAAAAAGGATGAGCTCATGTCCTCTACGGGGACATGGATAAAGCTGGAAACCACCATTCTCAGCAAACTAACACAGGAACAGAAAAGCAAACACCACATGTTCTCACTCATAAGTGGGAGTTAAACAGTGAGAACACATGGACACGGGGAGGGGAACATCACACACTGGGGCCTGTCAGGGGGTGGGGGCTAGGGGAGGGATAGCATTAGGAGAAATACCTAATGTAGATGATGGGTTGATAGGTGCAGCAAACAACCATAGCACGTGTATACCTATGTAACAAATTCTGTATCCCAGAATTTAAAGTATAATAAAAAATAAATATAAAAATAAATAAATAAAAATAAAATAAAACCATGTTCAAGCTAAAAAAAAAAAGGTTCTTCTCTTAAATCAACTGAATTTTATTTCCTGCTGTATGAGACCTTAAAACTATACTGATAAATATGCAAACACATTTTTTTTCTGGAAATTATTAGGAATTATGAGAAACTACTAAAAGTGGAAAACACTGGGGAAACGGTCCAGGGACAGCAGGGAGCCACAATTCTGAATGTTATACTTTTGTACACTCTTTAATTTGTCTAAGCTTTAGATTGTTGGTACAGAGTATGGGAGAGTTGTGTCTGAGGGCTTCATTTAAGGACAAGGTTAGAGATTAAACAGTGAAAATCTACTTGGAACAGACAGAATATAGGGTTGGTAATGGTGTCAATCATAGTCATTATCATGATGTTAAGGAATCTTGAACAAAAAACTAAAATTTCTGAAGGCGAAAGAGAAGCAGTAGAACAAAACAAAGAATTATTATTTTAAAAAATCCCCTTTGGTAAATCAATACAGCGTACCTACACCAAATCTTGTCTCAGATAAGATAAGCAGGATAGAAGAGCACACCTAAAACAAAAGTATTATTGGACCGTCCTCTAGGTCTTTTTCAAAGAAGTACTAGATGTTTTGTCTCATCTCTCACCAATACAGATAAAGGCAAGCCTTCTCATTCTCCTTCCCAAAGCCTTAAACTCAAAAGAAAGATTGTAGGGTTCCATCAATCTTCAGTTACAAGGTTATTTTTTAGATATCGTTAGCAACCAATGCATAGCTTTTTTTTTACTAGCTCCTGTTCAGATGTATTGTGAATTAAACTATTGATAATATTTTAGAGAAGAAATATTAATTGATGTACTTTAAGAAATGTGACTCAATTGATAAGTTACTTTTAACAAGTCACTAATGGAAGCTTTTGGTGATCAAGACATTTGTGCTAAATAAGAAACGAGCTCTTGACATTTCTTGTTGTAGGAAAAGAGTATGCCTTTCTCTTTTCAAGTAATAACTCAGGAAAAATTGTATTTGCTAAGAATCAAAACACTTAAATATGCCTAGATTATTTAAATTTTATTATCTGTGAACATAGGCAAATATACTGATATTTTTCTGCTCTTATAAATCCCTTTAAACTATATCATATCATACATACATATAGAAAATAATTTCTTTTAAAAATCTAATGAATTCCCCATACCTGAATGCACTTCCAAATATTTTGTGGATTTTTAAAAAGAACTTTTATTATAAGTTCCCAGTATCTAGCTTTCACTGTAACAAAACTAAAAAATAAAAAAGATTTGCCTTTTGTATTGTCGAGGCATCATGAGTCACTTTATTTGAGGTATAACTAGTGGCACTAAAGCCCCCCACCCCTTATTTTTTTCACTCAGAGGCCTTCCACTCCTTGTTTCTGTAAAATTTATAAAGTTTGGTGCAAAGCTGATAGCTGACAGCAACATGATTGATGAAAGGCAAAAGTATATTTCTTCAGCATAAAATTTACCTTTAATGAGAAATCTATAACTATTCCCACCTGCATATTGGTTTTTAAATATTATCAAAGAAAAAAGGTGATATACAGTTACATTCCAGGCCAGAAATATTTAAAAATTATAGTAATATCAACATGACTTCTACAAATTCAGTTTTGTTAGGCCAAAAGAATTCTTTTCTTTGGATTTGTTATGGTAGGAATATGAGCTTTTCTGTCATATAAATAAGATTGTCTTCAAATAAAAGATTCAATTGCATTTTTTTATTGAAGTAAAAAAATGATCTGGGCTTTTTCTACATGTTAACAATTACATTTAGAGTTAAATCTAAAGAGCAAAGCAACATTCAGGCAACAGAATAGCACCTGCCTTCTTCCTTACGAGTATAATTTGCTTCTATGATTCTAAAATTAATACTAGAACTACAAGGCAGCAGAGAAAAACATCTTTACAAAAAGACACCTGCAAAATGTATTTTTTTAATTCTGATTTCTGGTAGACAACATAAATCATTACCTATTTGTGTCACATTAAGTTTTGTAATTTTGAGAAAATTTTGGGAACACATTACTCATTGCATATAATATCTTGATTGGAAAAATGTTCCTGAGAAGCAAGCATTCATGATAAATGCAGATATGATTTTCCTTTAAGGTGTACTTTTTAAAGTATGCAAAATTTACGTTTGAAGTACCAATGCCTTTCAATCAAAGACTAACAGAAACATATCTGTAATTGAACAAATTTGTATTTATTCACTTATTGCAAAGGAAAAAGCACATCATAGGAGATGTGGGATGTCTTAGTAAGAAAGGGTTAAGAAGGACTTGTTATAGGATTGTGGCTTGTGTTAGGCAAGTTTGGAAAAGCATTCAGGTAGCAGGGCTCTGTTGTAGAACAGATGCTGTCCAGAAAACTTTTTTCTAGGAGCTGAGAAGAATACAGTGGGACTTAGGCTGTGACTTGGCAAAAAAGCAAAAGTTACTCATATCAGCTAGGACAGAGAGATCTTTAGTTGTATTTTGGCTTCGACAATGTTTATGATTTTTACAAATTGATATTGTGTTTGTCTTAATCCATCATCGTTATATAGTGGCCTTCTCTGTGAAATTATTAATGTTAAATAAGAAAACATCACAGCCAGCTGTAAGCGTGCCAGGCCTATCTCTTCCGGCAGGGTCCACTTTTTCCTTTATCAGAAAAAAATTCCTTCATTGAGAAGGCTCTTATATTCCCCAAATGATACATTAAGGCAATTAACGATGTCAAAATACCACTTAATGATGGCAGCCATGGCCCATGTAGAGTGGCTGCTGCCATGACACCAGCTTCAGTTGTGGAGGCATGGCCAGAGTTGTGTGCTCCAGGGAGCTTGCAGGAGCCAGGAGCAGGCAGGAGCCCTGCCCTCCTGGGCATAGCTGCAGCCACCCAACTCACAGCTGTGGACCCAGGACTCCCCGTACTCTTGGGGGCCAGGAGCAGGCAGAAACCCCCCTGCCCTCCCAGGTGCAGCTGTAGGCACCCAAGCTGTGGCTGTGGACCTGGGCATCTCTACACTCTCAGGGACTGGGAAGGACCCCACTGCAGGCTCAGAGGTGTCTGTTACCACTGCCTGGCCTCTCCCCACTCCCAGTACCCACTCTGATATCCAAGCAAGTTTGAGACTGAGCCCAGGCCCTGTCACTGCCCACTTGAGTGTGCATACACTCAGGGCAGCACTGACACACCAGCCCACTAGTGCATCAGCCCCCTCCACACTTTGGGCACTGACAAGCATGGGAAGGAGGTCAAGGGGGTGTTGAGGGCAGCTCAGTGCTGACCTGAAGGTGCCCCTTGGTATGAACAGCCTAAGCACCATGAACAGCAGCATATGAGGCACACTGGCTCTTGGGTGGAAGGAGGCAGGTCCCACATGAAGCCCCACCTTCAAATCAGGGAGATCCTGAAGCCTGGGGGCTGGGCTGCTGGTCCCATAGACTGGAAAGGGAACTTGTGGTGCTTTTTCTGGGCCCACCCATGGCCACCTATGGACCAATTGGCATATTCTTCCTCCCCTCTGTGGCCCATAAAAGCCCAAAACTCAGCCAGACTCTAGGAAACAGCAAGATGACCAGCTGAGAAGAGCTATCCACCCCATGGTCTCCTCTCTGCTAAGAGCTGAACACTCAGGACACTCTGCCTGCAAAGAGGAGCTACCCAATGTGGGTCTCCTCTGAGCTGCTCTGCCACTCAATAAAGCTCCTCTTCACCTTGCTCTCCCTCCACTTGTCTGCATACCTCATTCTTTCTGGATGCAGGACAAGAACTCAGGACCAGCCAAATGGCGGGACTAAAGAGCTGTAACACAAACGCAGCTGAAATACACCCCTTGCTCAGCACCTTGCAGATGACAAGAAGGAGAGAAGAGAGAAGGAGAGAAGAGCTGTGCCCCTTCAGGGAGCCTAGACCTAGGAACTCTGAGAGGCAGGGCTGTGACACCCTCTTTGAGGCTGTGAGGTTCTTGGCATCTCCAAGCTTCCAGGCACCACCACGTTCCCTGGTCATAACCGTGGAAGCTGCTTGTGGTATGCCTGGACAAGCCACAGCATCACAAGGAGCCGGTGCCTGTGCCGGCACCTGTAGCTGCCCACCTCATCACAGCTGGTGTGCCTAGCTGTGCACAATGGCCAGACCATACACTCACTCACACATCCCTCACCACTCCATACCTGGCTGGCCCCTGACAGGTGTGGGATCCATGCCAGTAGCACAAGCCAAGTGCAGCCTGCCAGGCCAAGTGGGTGGAAAAAGCCCATTGGCCTTGAGCAAAACTCAGGGAAAGGCGCCACTGGCGACAGAGGTTTCTGGCAGGTGAAGCGACACCCCAAAGATCCTGTAACATTTACATCTTTCAATTATGTATATTCTTTACAAATTCTTTTGTAACAATATTCTTTGGACAATTTATGTAATATAAAGATTTATAAATATTAATTACAAACGTAAATTTTACTAATGAAGTATTTGCATGCTATAAAAATGTTAACAGCTTTATTGAGGTATAATTGACATATAATAAACTGCACATATTCAAATGTATCATCACATAAGTTTTGATGTATGTGTGCACCTTTATCATCACTAATAAATGCACTCACCTCTATAAGTACAATTAATTTTTTAAAGTATTTCCTTAAGAAAATGATATTTACCTAATAAACATAACTATATTAATTTTCTTTCTTCTATATTCTAAATCTGTCATTTATTGAGTTTATTTTCTACCAAATAAAATGATTGACCAGAATATAGCCCTGGGTAACAAAATCACTAGAGAGAAAAGTCAGCAGTAAGAGCAGATAGTAGAGGCCAGGCAAGGTGGCTCATGTCTGTAATCCCAGCACTTTCAGAGGCCAAGGTGGGCAGATCACTTGGGTCCAGGATGGTGAAAGCTCGTCTCTACTAAAAATACACAAATTAGCAGGGCCTGGTGGCAAACACCTGTAGTCCCAGCTACTTGGGAGGCTGAGGCAGAAGAATCACTTGAATCCAGGAGGCTGAGGTTGCAGTGAGCCAAAATCACACCACTGCACTCCAGCCCAGGCAACAGAGCAAGGCTCTGTCTCAAAAAGAAAAAAAGTGGATAATAGAAATTCACTGACCTTTTTCAGCCAGGAATAATATGGTGTTCCTCTTAAGCCATGTGAGAAAAATTTCACTTTATCATGTTAGTTGCAAGTGTAGAAATTGTCTTTGGCTGATTTAAGAAGAATAGGATTAGAAATAGTTCACAGAATCACCTGGAATGCTGGGTAAACAAGCTCAGAAATTGGTCCAAACCAGGGAGGCTGCACTTCAAGCCCCACTGAAAAAATCTGCCATTGCTGAACCTGGAGATTAGATGTTGCCACCAGTGTAGCCATCACCCACCACTATCAGGAGAAATTCAGCCCCGATATTTCATATAGGTTCTTTTCTATTTTCCCCAAGTGTCTGTCGGCTGGTCTGAGAAATAAAGTGACAGAGTACAAAAGAGAAAAATTTTAAAGCTGGGTGTCTGGGGAAGACATCACATGTCAGCAGGTTCTGTGATGCCCCACAAGCCGCAAAACCAGCAAGATTTTATTAGTGATTTTCAAAAGGGGAGGGAGTGTACGAATAGGGTGTGGGTCACAGAGATCACATGCTTCATAAGGTAATAAGATATCACAAGGTAAATGGAGACAGGGCAAGATCACAGGACCACAGGACTGGAGTGAAATTAAAATTGCTAATGAAGTTTCGGCACACTTTGTCATTGACAACATCTTATCAGGAGACAGGGTTTGAGAGCAGACAACCAGTCTGACCAAAATTTATTAGGTGGGAATTTCTTCGTCCTAATAAGCCTGGGAGCGCTATGGGAGACTGGGGCTTATTTCATCCCTACAGCTGTAACCGTAAAAAACAGCCACCCCCAAAGTGGCCATTTTAGAGGTCTACCCTCAGGGACACATTCTCTTTATCAGGGATGTTCCTTGCTGAGAAAAAGAATTCAGCGATATTTCTCCCATTTGCTTTTGAAAGAAGAGAAATATGGCTCTGTTCTGCCTGGCTCATGAGCAGTCAGAATTTAAGGTTATCTCTCTTGTTCCCCGAACATTGCTGTTATCCTGTTCTTTTTTTCAAGGTGCCCAGATTTCATATTGTTCTAACACACATGCTCTACAAACAATTTGTGCAGTTAACGCAATCATCACAGGGTCCTGAGGTGACATACATCCTCCTCAGTTTACGAAGATGATGGGATTAAGAGATTAAAGTAAAGACAGGCATAGGAAATCACAAGGGTATTGACTGGGGAAGTGGTAAGTGTCCATGAAATCTTCACAATTTATGTTCAGAGATTGCAGTAAAGACAGGCGTAAGATATTATAAAAGTATTAATTTGGGGAACTAATAAATGTCCATGAAATCTTCACAATTTATGTTCTTCTGCCATGGCTTCAGCCGGTCCCTCTGTTCAGGGTCCCTGACTTCCCGCAACACACCACCACCTTGTTTCTTTCCATCAATGTTCAGGGTGGGTGCATCTGAGCAGCCAAGCCTAGGTCAGGTGGTCACGCTCACGTTTCAAAGAGGCACTGGCAAACGTGAGCATTCATGTTTTCGGCCTTGGATTTAGGTAGCAAATTCTGCTTTTCACTAAGACATAAGATAATTTCCCCCACACTACAAATGGGAAATGTGGTGCAGGTTATGGATAGGAAATAGTAAGTGGCAATTTTCCACTACAGAGTCTAAAATGAGGTCGCTTACAGATTAATTGGAAAAAGGTATTTTGAAAGAGGAAATAGGCATCAGCAGTCTGTCTCATTCTGTGGTTAAATTTAAAAATCTGGTAGTAATATCCAAAGTAGCTGCTGAATAGAATGCTTGCCTCCTGACTGTCAGTTATCCATTCAGGTAAATGAAAAGTAGACCAGGATCAACACAGGCCCCATAGTTCATCTTATTAAATATTTCCTTTGCCAGCTCAGCAGGGACTCGATGGTGACTCCCACTCCTTTGAGCACAGTGCTGTGTTCTGTCCCACCCACTCCTCATTTCCAGCTCACAAAGACACTGTGTAGCCCATGTGACCTAAGGCAATGAATCTGCAATATCAACTTCAGTTCTCAGCTGCTTCAGAGCCACACTAGCATAACTGGGAAATACCTGCATCTCATCAATAATGAATGGCACATGGATCTATACTAAGGCTTTATATCCACCTTCAAAAAGAGAGAAGCTTAATTGTTAATATGCCTCACTCTGTGGTGCTTGACTGTACTGTTTCATTTCTCCCTCTTGATTGTCTAGTGAACTTGAAGGAGGCTGGATCTTCAAGTACGTTGAACAATGGGCCCAGCTGTGAGCCCTGGAGAGAGTAATCCAGGTATGAGTATGTTGAAAATAGCAAACCATGCCATATTGTAAAGGAGTCTCTAGCAATTGAAACCACATTTACTGGGTCTCTTGTCAGATGCCAGAATTTACCTCCACTAGATCACCACCCCATCATCTTAAGTAAAAGAAAGAAATCCCTCAACCTTGTGAGGAGTACACTGTTTATGAAGAAAGGCTGTTTTCTCCCTCCTCCAAGAGCAGGAGAGATAATATTCCTCTTCTCCTAATCCAAAGAAAGTGGGAAAGGGACAAAGAAAGTGGAGAAAAAAGGCTCAAAGATATTGGGGTTTTCTTCAATAAGGGAGGACTAAAATTTCACTCTTTATTGCATAGCTTAGGCAGTAGGTTTAATAAATTCTCTGTACCACATCTAGCACAGGAGAAAAAAAACTTGGGTCAGTTGGTCTGGAGGGGAAACTACCATATGGAAAGATGATCAGTACCACACTCTTAACTTCCCAACTCCTAGCTTCCAGAGACTATGGAATGAATCCATGGATCCATCATGTCTGTAAAGAGGATAGAAGAAATGAAGTGCCAAGACTAGATTGCATAGCAAACAAGGGAGGCACATGTGTCATAGCAGGTGTTGAGATGTCACTACTTGGAGTTCAGTAGGGACAGGCAGCCCATCTCCTTAGGATTCCAGGATCTCCACGGAGGCAGGCCACTCATCAGTGGAGCACATTGGTGCTACCTCCAATTCATGTCCAAATAAAATGAACTACAGCAGCAGTTAAAGTCAAACAAAAAGCAATGTTTGCAGTTTTCTCTCTCTACCTTCCAAAACAAAACACCAGGAAGTAGTCCCAAGGAGAAAATGCAATCTGGGAAAGTGAGAGGACAGTGGAGGCAGTTTGCAGAAAGCTCTGTTCTAAGAGTAGAATTAAAGTTTTTAAAGGGTATAAATAATGAAGGAACATTTAAAAAGCTAGCATTGTTGAAGTTTTCTGTCTTAAAAAAAATTAAGACTTTATTATTACTTTTTTTTTAAAAAAGCAGTATTAGGTTCACAGTAAAATTAAGAGGAAGGTACAGAGTTCCCATATGCTCTCTGCTTTCCCACACTATCAACATCCTGCACCAAGTGGTAGATTTGTTACAACTGATGAACCCATATTGACACATTATTACCCAAAGTTCATGGTTTACATTAAAGTTCACTCCTGTGCAAGGTGGGTTTGGACAAATGTATACTAATGATATGCATTATAGTATTACACAGAGTATTTTCACTGCCCTTAAAAATTCTCTGTCCTCTACCTATTCATCCCTCCCCCTCCAACTCTTGGCAACCACTGCTGTTTTTACTTTCTCCACAGTTTTGCGTTTTCCAGAATGTCATATATTTGGAATCATATAGCATGTAGACTTTTCATATTGACTTCTTTCACTTAGTAGTGAAAGAAGTAGTAGTATGCATTTAAGTTTTCTCCATGTATTTTTGTAGCTTGTTAGCTTATTATTTTTTTTGCACTGAGTAAGATTTCATTGACTGGAGGCAACACTGTTTATTCACCGACTGCAAGACATCTTGATTGGCTCAAAGTTTTTGCAAGTATGAATAAAACTGCTATAAACATCCATGTGCAGCTTTCTGTATGGATATAAGCTTTCACCTCCTTTGGGTAAACACTAAGGAGAGGGATTGCAGTGTTGTGTGGGTAACAGTTAAGTGTAGTTTTGTAAGAAACTGACAAACTGTCTTCCAAAGTGGGTGGTACCATTTTGCATGCCCATCAGCAATGAATGGGCTTCGTTGTTGCTTCACATTTTTGCCAGCATTTTTTGTTGGCAGTGTTGTGGATTTTGGCCATTTGATAGGTTTGTAGTGATGTCCCATTGTCATGTCATCTTAATCTTGCCTTTCCCTGATGATGTAGACATGCAATATCTTTTCATATGCTTATTTGCCATCTGTATATCTTCTTTGGTAAGATTCTATGGAGGTCTTTGGCCCATTTTTCATTGGGTTGTTTATTATTTTATTTTTGAGATTTTATTTTATTACTTTATTTTTAAGTGTTCTTTATATATTCTGGAAACAGGTTTTTTTAATCATATATATCTTTCACAACTATCATCTCCCAACTTCCCATTCTCTTGGCAGTATCTTCCACAGAGCAGAAATTTTAAATTTTCTTCATGAACTGTTTTGTGTCATAGACTCCTGTGCAGATATGATAATTGTGTTAGAATGTTTGTTCAGATAAAGACCCCGCACACAAACACATTTGGTGGGGGTAATGGTAGTTCACAGACTTTTTGTAATCTGTTTTACTCAGTTCAAAATGCTATAACAAATTGCCTAAGGCTGAGTAGCTTAAACAACAAACATTTATTTCTCATAGTTCTGGAGTCTGGGAAGTCCAAGATCAAGGTACCTAGCAATTTGGTATCTGGTGAGGCTTTTCTTCCTGGTTTGCAAATAATCATCTTCTTGCTGAGTCTTCACATGGCAGAAAGCAGAGAAACAAGCTTTCCCATTTCTCTTCTTAAAATGCACTAATCCTATCATAAGGGCTCCAATTGAGGATGTAATTACCTCCCAAAGGCCCCACCTCCTAATACCATCCCATTGGGTGTTAGGTTTCAACATATGTATTGTGAGAGGGGGTTATAAATATTTAGTCCATAACAAGGACCTTTATAGACTATTTGGGGGTCCTCAGACCTCAGTTTATGAAGATCATATCTATTATTCCTCTTGAATAATATAATTATTTTCTGTCACTGGAGAGGAAAATAGGAAGATGACTGATCTGATTATTATATCAGGATCTGTACAAAAGCAGTTCTTCTGTACAGAATACTTTGCCCAGCTTTACTAATTTATCAGGATTCTGCTCAGAATCCATACTGTCAGAAGCCCTCCAAGACTTCCATCTGTAGGATGAATGAGCTGCCCTTCTTATTTTCTCTCAGAGTAACCTGGGTAGACATTTTCAGAGTATCTTTTATAATGTAATTGTAAATTCCCTTAACTATAAGCATTATCATGTCAGAATCCTGTCTGGTCTACATTTGTGCTTTCTGAAGTCAACATGGAACCTGACACAGTAGGTACACAATAAAAACTTGTAAAATGGGTGAGTGAAGGGATGAAGGAATGCATCTGTCATCTGGTATAATTTTACTTACATTCTGAAGTTTGAACCCAATCCTTCCCTCCATTTGCAAATTATAATATTCTGCTTATTAGCAAATGCTTCTGAGACTCTCTTCTCTTTCAAGATTGATTCCTCCATTTTCCTGAGGCCAAGGGAGCTCTATCCCAGTCTGGCGTGCTCACATTCTCCCAGCTTTCCTACTATTGCCATTTTCTGCTTTAGCAGTTCTGTGACCTTCCTGCCTTGGTTCTAGTGGTCTGTATTCTCACAATTCCCTGTTTGTTTAATTACTACCTATGTCACCATAAGATTTCCTATATCCTGCATCTTTCTGATTTGGAAGCCCATCCATTGTTTATCTTCTTACGCAAATGGAGGAGATTTCATACCACCTGATCCAAGATCTCTAAAGTGACCTGGCTTCTGTGAAATAATGCAGACATATGGTACCATCAACATTTACTAATTGCCTTCCCAACATCTTTTTCCTCTTTATATCACTAGGGATGGTATGATTATCTTTTGAGAGGTTTTGTCTCCCCTATTGTCAGAACTGCATTTTGGTTGAAATTTTCTTTTTTTCTTGACTTTAAGAGTGAAGCCTTACTGGTTTAAACAAATTTTGTATATTTTATTCTTTTAGGCCCAGATGGTCATCTGACCCAGTATAGGACAAAGCATAGAAAAAAGTCCCATGCCTTTTCCAGGAACTACTGGACAATAGTCTCAATTTTCCTCTGTGTGGTATAATGTGTTATAGGAAAGCTAGAATTACTGCAGTCATTTTGTTACCTCATTGAAAGAATCTAGAGTTTTTGGGGGCCACAAGAGATGGGGGCCTAAAAATGTAACTAGATTTGGTTTCCTCAGAAATAACTACTATCTTTTTGCCCAGATTTGAAAAATACCCTTTATTCTTTAATTCAATTTGAGGTTTTTATTCTTTCTGTATTACCTTTGTTTTCTATAATCAAAAGAATCTAAACACAAAGACATAGATCACACTGAAGATTTTATATCTCACCTAAATAATAGGGCTTTAGAGTTCAGATATTGAAAAAAAAATTATGCTAAGAAACAAGTAAAGCAACAGGTAATTAAAGGAGGGAAATTAGAAAAATCATGGTGACAAAAATAGGCTTCAATTAATCTGGATTGTTTTTAAATAAGACACCAAGATCAATTAACCAATTGACAGTTAATAGTTAAGTTGATCCCCAGTATATAAAGATGAATATATGGGAGATCAAAGAAATAAATCAAGTCTTATAACTTTGTGAAACTGAATGGCTGCCACTTTATCGGTATTGTCTTGTTAACTTGTATATTTGTTAGGATCCCAGCTCAAGTAATGGAAGCTAAGAAGCTTTAGCTCAAGAAGGGGATTTATTTAATGGACACTGGAGTATCAAGAGAATCCAAGAACAGATAGGCAGCTCAACCTCAGGAACAAATTAGAACCAGGAACCTATTAGGATTCTACTCTATTATCTTTACATCTCTCTGCATGTCTGCTCCCCTGTCTTTCTCTAAGCAAAATACTGTCCTCTGTCTCTCTCTCCTTTGCTCCTAATTCCAAATTCTTGGGAAGGAGATTGTAATTGACCTAGCTAGATCTGGAACCCAATCTGCAGTATGTAACTATGCCATAGAATGGAATCATAGTTTATGAACATACATAGAAAATTCAAGAAGTTGGAATTATGGTACTTTCCTGAAAAGAAGGAGAGTTAATTAAACCCAATTGGTGTCCACAGTTGGTTAAGGGAACCATAGACTATAGCACGGCAATATTATGGGACTCTTTTTCTGTCTCTTTCTATACTATAATATCGGATTATTGGCTTTTACATCTACTGTTACTATGCAGCTTTCTAATCTTGTTGCTGTAGCAAAAGAAATAAGAGACACATTTTGTCTGTGTTTTTGTCTGGTTTAATGCTGGGATGTAAGCTTGGAGTCACCACTCTCTGAGGTGACATGTAAGCCTCTCCAACAGAGCAATTGTTTATTGACCACAACCACAAAGAAGCACAAAGCTCATCATTCCTGGACTTGTCAGATATTAACAGACTACATTTTTATATAACTCATTTCGCAAAAGCTTACCATTGTATTTCTCTCCATAGCATTGTCCTACTAAACAAAGATTATTGCATTAAATGTGTATTGTATACTTCAACAAAGCTTTAAAAAAATATTTTCTTCATTTTCAATTGGCCTTTCCTCTTAATTCCAAGCTCAACTTCTTGATACATTCTCCCATTTATTTATTCAGAACATTTAATGCACAATCCACACAAGATGATTTCTCCCTCCGCTTCTTTTACAAGGTGAAGTCCTAAGTACAACTTCGTTGACTTGATTTTATTCTTCATGCAACTTTGTTATTCATTCTACTGCTCAGAAATGAAAATTATACAATTTGCTGCAAAACTAAATCTTCACAAATTGTTTGTTCAAGCCCCAGCAATTCTTAATGATCAAATCATGAACACCAGGAAATAGGAGTCTAAAATAGAAATGCTGACAAGCACTTACATACAACACATTGAATGATGATGCCATAATGCAGTATATTAGATGTACTCCTCAGAGCTTATTGCCAGTGGTGAGTCTATAAATTCCTGAATTAAACCTCAACTGCTCACAGCTTATACTTTTAAATTAGATTTCCTACTTTATTCTCTCCTTAGAGAAATCTGAGCTGCAGAAGCGAGTATACATAGGCAAATAAAAATAGAATAAACTAAACGACTTATATCAGGTCTAAAATGCATTTCTAGCATGTTGCTACTATAGAAAATGGTGTGTTCATTTCACAAAATATGTCTTTAGGCACATTGTATTAAATAGCTGTGGCCATTTCCAATAAATAAAGGAAAAGCAGAGGGAGGACTGACAAATAGTATCCTCTGAAATGAAAACTAGATGATTTAGAAATTTTGGATAGTATTCGTTAGTTTTAAAATATTTTGTTCAGTATTTTTAATAAACTCAGATTTTTCCTACTATTTAAAATATGAAATAATGCCAGTTTTCTCATTTTGTATTCATATTGGCAGCAAATTTCACCCATAGATATATCACAATCAATTTGGTTTTAGAATCCTTACAGATATTTTTATTTATTTATTTATTTTTATTATACTTTTATTATACTAAGTTCTAGGGTACATGTGCGCAATGTGCAGGTTTGTTACATATGTATGCATGTGCCATGTTGGTGTGCTGCACCCATTAACTCATCATTTACACTAGGTATCTCTCCTAATGTTATACCTCCACACTCCCCCCACCCCACGACAGGCCCCAGTGTATGATGTTCCCCACCTTGTGTCCAAGTGTTCTCATTGTTCAATTCCCACCTATGAGTGAGAACATGCAGTGTTTAGTTTTCTGTCCTTGCTGTAGTCTGCTCAGAATGATGGTTTCCAGCTTCATCCTTGTCCCTACAAAAGACATGAACTCATCATTTTTTATGGCTGCATAGTATTCCATGGTGTATATGTGCCACATTTTCTTAATCTAGTCTATCACTGATGGACATTTGGGTTGGTTCTAAGTCTTTGCTATTGTGAATAGTGCCGCAATAAACATACGTGTGCATGTGTCTTTATAGCAGCATGATTTATAATCCTTTGGGTATATACCCAGTAATGGGATGGCTGGGTCAAATGGTATTTCTTGTTCTAGATCCTTGAGGAATTGCCACACTGTCTTCCACAATGGTTGAACTAGTTTACAATCCCACCAACAGTGTAAAAGTGTTCCTATTTCTCCACATCCTCTCCAGTACCTGTTGCTTCCTGACTTTTTATTGATTGCCATTCTAACTGGTGTGAGATGGTATCTCACTGTGATTTTGATTTGCATTTCTCTGATGGCCAGTGATGATGAGCATTTTTTCATATGTCTGTTGGCATTTTTTATTGCGTCTATTTGATTCTTCTCTCTTTTCTTCTTTATTAGTTTTGCTAGTGGTCTATCAATTTTGTTGATCCTTTCAAAAAACCACCTCCTGGATTCATTAATTTTTTGAAGAGTTTTCTGTGTCTCTATTTCCTTCAGTTCTGCTCTGATCTTAGTTATTTCTTGCCTTCTGCTAGCTTTTGAAAGTGTTTGCTCTTGCTTCTCTAGTTCTTTTAACTGTGATGTTAGGGTGTCAATTTTAGATCTTTCCTGCTTTCTCTTGTGGGCATTTAGTACTATAAATTTCCCTCTACACACTGCTTTAAATGTGTCCCATAGATTCTGGTGTGTTATGTCTTTGTTCTCATTGGTTTCAAAGAACATCTTTATTTCTGCCTTCATTTCGTTATGTACCCAGTAGTCACTCAGGAGCAGGTTGTTCAGTTTCCATGTAGTTGTGCGGTTTTGAGTGAGTTTCTTAATCCTGAGTTCTAATTTGATTGCACTGTGGTCTGAGAGACTGTTTGTTATATTACAGATATTTCCTAAGACAGAGTCATTTGGAGAATGTAACTTTTATTTAGCTAGTCTTGACACATTTATAAATAACATTTAGTTAAATGAAGATGGTTAGTTCACATTATTGCTCAGGGATTCTGAATGTGAGGAGTGGAGTATATGAAGAGCATGAAAAATGTTCTTCCTAGAATCTGTAAGTAAGATTTATTAAGTTTTTGATGTTCAAATATTTTATAAATTCAACTGGAATTTCATCTTGAAACTGTACTACAAACTTTAGAAAGTCAAGAATGAACTGCATGGAAAACCATCATTACATTATTCCTGTAAGTCTCTCAGAGAAACATACTTTTTTACTCATTTTTATTTGTGATCTTAAGCAAGTTGTCAATAATCAAAACAAACATTCATGTTGAACACATCAAGATGCATACATAAAACCCAGGCACAGTGGCTCACGGCTGTAATCCCAGCACTTTGGGAGGCTGAGGTGGCAGGTGGATCACCTGAGGTCAGGAGTTCAAGACCAGCCTGGCCAACATGGTGAAACCCCGTCCCTACTAAAAATACAAAAAATTTTCCAGGCGTGGCGGCAGGTGCCTATAATCCCAGCTATTCAAGAGGCTGAGGGAGGAGAATCGCTTGAACCCGGGAGGTGGAGGTTGCAGTGAGCCAAGATCATGTCATTGCACTCCAGCCTGGGCAACAAGAGAGAAATTCCATCTCAAAAAAAAAAAAACAAAAAAAAAACTTGAATATTTAGAGAAAAGAATTTATTTTATGGTCTAAATATTTTAGAAAAATACAAACAGAACTTATTTGTTTAAATCATGTCAGCTTTTTCCACAATAATAAAATAGAAAATGTATTTTAACTTCTTTCATTTGCTTTCAAGTAATAGGCTTTTAAAAGTCTTTTAAATAAAAAGACTTTCAATTAAAAACTCAACATGAAATGGGAATGAACCAAATTGAATAAGAAATCACCAAATCAGATAACAATCTGGTTTCCTTAAATTGACTTTTTTATCAGGCACTTAGATGCTAAAATATTTTTATTAAATGTTTTGGCATTTTTTTAATTGTAGTAATACTTATGTAGGAGCAGATGCCCAAATAGAAATGTAATCTTCAGAGACAACATTCCCAGTTAGAATGCATCTCTGAGATCTAAAGTTTTTGTGCAAACTTAAAACCTATGCAGCCTTAAAGCCAAAACAACATCATCAGAGCATCCTCTGGAGAACACATGACAGTGTTAAGGAAGATGCCTCTTTCTTGAATTATTCACTCATTTAATTTAATGGAAAGTTTTAGAGACAGTATTAGATGTGGAGTCATTGAGAAGTCACCCATGTGTAGAATAGTTAGTTCAACTGCTGACAGTCTTTCCAAATTTCCTTTTGCAATTTAAGCCTTGTCTTCCTTGTTGGAGATAATGTGATTAGGCTAGATCCTTAAATAGAGAGGTAAATTAAAACATTATCACCCAAATTCATCTGTTTGTCATTTCCATTTCTTAGTGAAGCTTAAAATATACAGCATAGTGTTAAACTATATCACCTGTCCCTTCTTTTATATATTTTTGTTAGGACAATGGATTAGAATCTATGCTCATAAGTTTTTGACTAATAGACATTTACTAATTCAACTATAAAACCAGTTGCAGGAAATCTCTGGAATTTTACCTATGTGAAATGCCTCCCATAGCCAGAAATTGCACAGTCTCCTAAAGCTAAATGCTGAAAACCAATGGGGTATCCTGTTCCTACTTTTATTTCCCTGATAGAAAGAAAGAAGGTCTGAACTAAAGGATGCACTTTCATCTCTACTATCCTTTTAGAAAGCTGCTTTAATGAACCTTTTATCCTTTCTCTGTAAATGTAAAAGTGCCAGTAATATCCTCAAATGAAAGGGAAAAAAAATCCTAGTATACAGACATTCCTTAGATGCAGGCTCAGGCCTCTTCAGCTTTCTTTTCATATTTTCTTCCTAATCCAACCTATCTATCCCTCTAATCCAGAGGTTAGCTTTTTTTTTTTTTTTTTTTTTGTAAATGGTCAGGTAACAAATTTTACAGGTTTCATGAACCACATGGTGTCTGTTACAACTATGAAATCTACCACTGTAACATGACAACAACCATGAACAATACTTAAATAAACGAGAGGAGCTATGTTTCAACAGAACATCATTTACAAAAAAATGGACGGCAGGCTCTTACAACTGGCTACAAGAGAACTTGGCTAAATATCACCAACATGAATGTTCGCAAACTTTTTCTTCCTGCTTCCCATTGAGAGACCTCTTGCATCACACAATTTTTGCTTTTTTTGTTTTTAATAAATCTTAAAGTGGCTTCTCCTCAGATTGTTAAAGGTGAAGTGATTTTATAATAAAAAATAAAGAGGATAATACGATGAGAAATACATCTCAAGGTCGGAGGATACATTTTTCAGAGCTTGAGAAGAGTGGAAGCTGATAGAAAGCAATACTATGGTGCAGGTGTGTGACTGCAAAATAGTGAACATGTTACATAATAGACTTTTAGTACCTACTCAGAGATAAAACAGCCTACACATCACCTTGACCATATGATATAACTTGCATTAGTATGCTTTCAGGTGTTAAAACTCAGGAAGAAGTTTATGAGAATGGTTTCCTGGCAATGCTTATACTGTGTGACCTACTCATAGAAATATCTTTTTTGGATATGGGACCCTGGTTTTCTTCTTTAACTGTCATTATATCTTTTCTGTCAAATCAACCATATTCTGTGAAGATCTTTGGAGTTGTGCTTTTGTCCTTTAATATAAATTATTTTGAAATTACTTTTGTTTGAATGGACAATTTCTATAGACCAACTAAGACACCACTGTAGGTTAAACACAAGGGTATCATGAGTTCTGGACAAGATTGTGAAGTGAAGAGAGTAAATGAAAGGAATTTGAACTTCATTCTGCATACGAGAGGCCATTTAGTGTGGTGATAAAAGCATGTGATTTGGGGTTAGAGATATCTATGTTCAAATAAATCTCTGCATTTTCTATCTACAGGATTGGTCAAGCTGCTTAGGGTCTCTATAAAAGAGAATAATGATAATTAAGTCAGGTAGGTCTAAAGAGGTTAGGCAATTTTCATAAAGGAACTAAATGACAGAGATTGGATTTGAACACTGCCACCCACTCTAGGCCACATCTTCATTAAGAAATCCCTGCCTCACTGCCTCATGATTTATAATCCTTTGGGTATAAATCATGCTCCTATAAAGATACATGCACACGTATGTTTATTGTGGCACTATTCACAATAGCAAGGACTTGGAACCAAGCCAAATGTCCAACAATGATAGACTGGATTAAGAAAATGTGGCATATGTACACCGTGGAATACTATGCAGCCATAAAGAAGGATGAGTTCATGTCCTTTGTAGGGACATGGATGAAGCTGGAAACCATCATTCTCAGCAAACTATTGCAAGGACAAAAAACCAAACACCGCCATGTTCTCACTCATAGGTGGGAATTGAACAATGAGAACACATGGACACAGGAAGGGGAACATCACACACTGGGACCTGTTGTGGAGTAGGGGAAGGGGGGAGGGATAGCATTAGGAGATATACCTAATGTTAAATGACGAGTTAATGGGTGCAGCACACCAATATGGCACATGTATACATATGTAACCAACATGCATGCTGTGCACATGTACCCTAAAACTTAAAGTATAATAAAAACAAAAACAAAACCAAAAAAACAACAACAAACTCCCTAAAAAAAAAAAAAAGAAAAAAAGAAATTCCTGCCTCTTTATATGTAACACATCATTTCTGTATCTTTATTCCCAAGGAGGGGTTTTCCTCCTCCTATTCCAACATTATTTCATCTTTGGTAAGTTTGCTCATCAGTCAGAATTACTACTTGAAAATATAAGAAGCCACACCCTGGTTAATGTAATATGAAAAAGAAATTATTGAAAAGATGGCAGTATGTCACAGAATCAATGAGAAGGCTAAAGAAACAGACTACAAAAACTGGCAAGAGTTGAAACAGACTAGGGAACAGGAACTGCAGCCAAAACCATTCCAAAGGAATAGTAGGTAGGTCACATGCCGCCCCTGTTGACACCATCGTTGTGACTGCTATGGAACGTGGATGTACCGCCATCACAAATAGCACAGCACCAGAGGCTGCCTCCGCTGTTCCTTCCAGAATGAATTATAAGATCTTTAGTTTTTTCTGGCATCACTTACCTCATATCTAAAGCCCTGAACAGGAGTATCCAAGCATTTTAGCTAACGCTCATGCATCCTAGGAGCTGGGAGAGGGAATATTGGTCGGGGTCGTACTTCCTAGCTGTGCTGGAACTCCTCAATTAGGCAGGATGTCTAGGCAGTAAACATGATAAACAGTCACTTTAGTGGCATGTTCTCCACGAAAGTGTAGTCTCCCTGACAGTAGGTACCAGAGATATCCTGTGGAGTCCTCATTTTCCTATAATTAACTCAGAAGCACTTCCCTTTCCTATTTACATCTATTTTTTTTTCTTCTCCATCTTGGGGTGTCTCTCTCCTCCACAGATTATCTTGGAAGAGCATAGATATGTCCTTCCTAGCCACCAAATCATTACTAATTCCTTTATTTTTTAGTATTTCAAGATCTTAAATCTGAAAAAAATAAAAACTAACAAAATTTAAGAAATAGGGAATTTGAAATTTATCAAGGAGTCTTATAAAATTCTTTTGGGTATAATTTCTAATCTAAATGCCTAATTTTCTTACTAGATTATATGCAGAAGTCTTGTTACATGAGGCAGAAAAGCAATCAGATGAATTGTGCTTTAACGCAGAATATATTTACACTTTGAAATCTACTATAAACTCCAGCCCTTGTTAGTAGCAATTGACCAATCCTTTTTGTTGTCTTTCTACCATCTCCTGGAGTGCAAGCCCTTCTCCATCTGCTGCTGTTGCTACAATTTTAGGTTGTGGCTGAGAGATCCATATAAATTTTCACCAATAGGAGAGATATGGTCAATTCAGGGTAACCCCCCCTCTAGTCTAGCAGTTTGCTGTTCCAAATTATAAGCATTCAGTAAATATTTCATTTGAATTGAAGCAAAATGATCACAGTCCCCCTCCCACCACCATGACGGAACTTCCAGATTACTTACATGTGAGCCTTAGAAAACAGCTTTATTCAAAGAGTAATGATTGACTCTGGTGAGTGAGAAAAACTCCTCTACTTGTTAGATTTACAGTGGTATCATACATTTTGGTTAGAGAAATGGTTACATACATGTCTGCTTTATTTAAATCTAAAATATAATTAAATAAATATTATTCTCTTTAGTTAATAATTGTGTTCCATTTGTATAACTTGACTGAATGCCTTAAGAAAATGTTTCTCAGCAGCCTGGATTATAATTATATGACAAATAGGAGTTCCCCTCTCTCCCCCAAACTCAAATCACTAGGATAAAACATATTTACAAGTGCTTTTTTTCTCATAGTTTTCATTGTGTTATTCTTTATCATACTTTCAGTTGAAGCAGATACAGTGCCATCTTGAAGTTTAAAAAACAAGCTAAAGACACATTTAACTGAAATCAATAGAGAAAAAAAGAAAAGTGAGAAAAATAGGTCAACCATGCTGTTTTATAATTATACTGTGGATTTTCCTTCCAATAAATTACTCTAGCAACACATCTAGCAAAAATTTAAATTATCCATGGAGGATTTTACAGATGATCAGTGATGACACTAATATATACCTTGGCTGAAATGCAGTATGCTAAAACTGGAACCCAGTTCTCAAAGGTTAAAAATCTAATCAATAACTTGCTGAAAGAAAATTTATTAGAGAGGATCTGCAACAATTTTATGGAGAATAAAAGAGGCAAATATTAAACAAGGCAGGTCAAATTAATGTTTGATTTCTGATCTGTGAAAGCATTAAACTGGTATTAGTGAAACTCTATACCATTGTCTAAATGGTTGTTTTTGTTTTCCAAATTAACTCAACCTAGAACAACACAGCGGTTAGGTAGTAATCTCATGTATATCAGTCGCATATACAATAATTAGGAAAATTCAATTCCCAAAGTCAAAATTGGCAGTTTTGGCTTTTGTCCACTCAAAGCAACCCATTGTGACTCTCTCAAGGGGAAAATTAACCTTAGAAATAAGATAACAGAATTCCCATGGTAAATATTCCTTATTTTCTGATTCTCAGGGCGCAGTTCTCATTCATGTTCACATACCTAGAATTTTAAAACTTCAACCTTTGACAGAATGTAAGGCATAAATCCATGTATAGAAAACCATGCAAATCTGATTATTATCTATCTCTCATATATTTGCCAATTAAAGGAAGAGTAGACAGACCGGGTGCATTCATACATATTTTTTCCCATCCAAATTCATATATTCTGAAAGGTTACAGAATAACTTCCTCAGGGCACATTTTATTGAATCATACATGTATATATCAAATTTTATTTTTATAGTACGACATTAATTTAAAATGTTAAAATGTCTATTTAGTAATCCTTCTGAAATTTTTCTTACAATAACTAGTTAATAGTAACACCAAGACCAAAAGCATTTTATCAAAGAGAAGTCAAATTATTATTGTTACTCATCTATAGTTGTGTTTTTCATTGCATTCTAATTCTTCAATACTTTATAATTTTATACTGTTATAATATACCTACTCTTTCTCTTGACCAGAATATTGGATTTGTATAAACTCCATTCCCTTAACTTCACAGACAGCAATGTGTTTGATTTTACAACATTCTGCCTAATATAGCCATATAAAGTGTTGAATCTCCACGCTCAGTTTTGTGTCTCACAGGTTGATGCTACACTTGCCTCACTGATGAGAAAAAAAAAAAATGCAGGCTCCATAGCAGCTGGAGCTTGGGGTACTCATTTTCAGTTGAGAGCTGATAATTAGGGCACATAACTAAAGGTAAGACAGTTCCATCACAGACAAAACTACTCTGAAGTAATTTCATTTCTAATTATGGGTCATGATAGAATATGTTTGTACCTAATCTATAATGGAATGTAACCTCCTGGGAAATAAAGGAACCAAGATATTAAAATCACATTTTTAGTTTAGAAGTTAGGGATAACTCCTGTTTGGAAATGTTTTATAAATATGAAAAAGAGTAATTTGTGAAAAGACAAAAGTCTACAAAAGGAAAGAAACATTTTTCCCAAGATCCTGGCTGGGATAGAGGGGTTGTATATACTGATATACCATGTAGCTGTGTATATGGTTATAGAGATATATATCAAAGAAAGAGGCATGGACAAAGGCAGAAATTGAGGCCAAGATGGAGAAGTTGAAACTTGTATTCAAAGATATCTGAGAACATTCTTACGCTCTGTCCTAAATTCTCCTAGTTAGCTTTCAAATGAAGATAATTACTTTGAAATCATCATTAAATTTATCAGGTCACCAAAGTAATGAATTTAAATGCCATGAATTAATAAATTCATTGTTTCAAAACTGTTGAAGTTATTCCATGGAAAAAACTTACATACTTAGGTAAAATAGGCTCAGTCTATTTATCACTGCATCAGTTTTTAGTGTAACAAACTCAAGGTGACTCAATTTATACATATTTAATGTTTTGGATGCTGAATCGGACTATCAATGTTCTAGTAACCTAGAAATTTCCCTAGATTCATAAAACATTTCTCTCTTTTCATGTTCATGTAATATAATCCCACATAAACCAAATAAGTAGAATTACAAGTGCATAAAATTGTCTCTAGTCTGAAACACACAATGGCTACCTTTTAAACCCAGTTACAGAATCAAGAGTGGTTGAAATTATGTTAGGGAGGGTCTGACTACAGGGCCCTCCATTCAGATACTAGACACAATGTTGGCTCTGTTTCTTAAAAAATGAATTTGCAATTTTACTTCTTATTCAATGGTCTAATCCACGGAGTGCATTCAAAATTTCCTCACATTTATTTAATTCAGGTTCCTGTGTTCTCTAAAGTGGCATATAATTGTAGTTATTAGAGAAATGCCACCATTACAGAATGTGCCCAACTGAAAAGTTTGCACATCAGTACCACTTAAAGTTTGAAATATCTACTGAATTCATTTGTGAGGGTTTCTAGAATGTATCAATATGCTTGCATCAAAATGTAATTCGGTGATGTTTAAACGATTACAATGCTTAATGGGGTTGTATCTCTAAAGAAATATTTTGTTGCCTGATTTGAAAAACTCGTTGCAATATTTCTCAAATTCTTGAGATTCAAAGAAACATATATTCTTGTGAGAGATTCAACAAAAAAAATCAATGTGGAAATATATTTTTCAAACCTTCTGAACTTATTTTTCTTCTTGGAGCATCAAAATACACATTCGAGTAATAAAGACTCTGAGGAATCGTGATCAAAAGAAAGCTGTTTATAGTTGTTAACATTTGTTTAACGCAGCATTTCTTAAAAGCATGTTTGACTATAGAGCCAAGGCAAGACTTTTAGCCTCAAATATTTTCACATGCAATAACCTATTTATCTGAAGAACACTTTGAAAATGCTTGCTTATTGAAACATACAGTTTTTGCTGCACACAAGGTAATAACAATTACTTAATTGCAACTCCTTAATGCTTAAATTTAATCTCACATCTTGTAATCTCAGACACAAGTTTGTAACTTGGGTCCATAGGCTGTATGGAGTTAGTAAGCTCTTGAAAACTGTATGTAAAACGTGGGTATATTCATATTTCTCTAGGAGAGAGTAAACAACCTTCATCTGATTATAAAAAGTCCATGACTGAAACATTAGGTGTCCTTAATCTAGTAAATGCTAAACATCTATTTCAAAAGTAAGAATTTTTAAAATGCATTAATAAATATTTTAAGTGCTTATGAGTGGAAACAAAAGTGTATATAGTCAAGTCCATCCTGAATAGGTGATATTATGAACAGAAAGTTTCACATCAATCATACACATGCATTGTGGAAAACAGCAGCAATTGCACCTGTTTCTCAGCTTCTGATATCACCTCAGTTTATGCTTCAAAATAACTCTGACATCTTCACTGAATCACTCTAGTTTTCCTACTGTGACTAATTCTGTTCCACCATGTTACACCAAAAAAGAGTATTTTCTATGTTTATCACGGTAGTGTTCAAGGAATTGCCTTTTTCCAGAATTGAGTTGAGGAGGATGACTCTTGCCAATTTATAAATTAATTGTTCATGAAGAGGTCAATGAAAAAAGGTAAGTTTTTATTGTGGCAAAAAAAAACTGAGTAGCTCCAGTGTTTTATTTTCATAAAAATTAATACAAAGTTTAAGTGATTGAAGAAAATAAGATAATAATCTGAAAATGAAAACTAGGATCCCTACAGGGTTCTCCATCTTACATAGTTTAAAGAAATCCTATTCAAATAGCAGACAGAAAGTTTTATAAAATTTATTGGTTTCTTTTTTATAACTTGGTAGCAAAAGCCAGGATTTTTTTTTTTATCATGTCTTCATTTTCTTTGGCTAGACTGTAAAAGGAGAAATGTCAGTTAATAGCACCCACTTTTTATTTTATAAAATAAATATACATTTGTTGTTTTAAGTATGCAATTATTATTTTATATAGGTTGGGAGAAAGTCATTTGTTAAAATCCAGATGAGATGTTTAAGAGGCATATTTAGTTATTTGATACTTACTTGTTTTGAAATTCAAGTTCCTCCCCCCTTGGTCAGAAAGTAGCCAAGTGCCTTTGGGGGTATAACAATTAAGTTGTTCTGATTGAATTGCAACAAACTGCTATTTTTTTGAAAATAAGATGACATTCTTTTAGAATTTAACAAACATACAAATGGGGAAAGGGATTAAAAATGTTTAGATTAACCGAGCATGGTAGCAAGCACCTGTAGTCCCAGCTACTTGGGAGGTTGAGGTGGGAGAATCACCTAAGCTTGGGAAGTTGAGGCTGCAGTGAGCAGTGATCACTCCACTGCACTCCAGCCTGGGTGACAAACTGAGACCCTGTCTCAAAACAACAACAACAACAACAAAAAGGTTACATGACTACTAAGGAGATTATAAGTGTTTGTTCTAGAAAGAATGAAAAAAGCCTATCTTATCTAGACCCCAGATAATTAATGGGTGTAGAGTAATAATAAATAATAAATATGTACATAGTAAAATATATGTTTTCTTAAATAAAGTATTTTAGATGCCCAGAACATTAAGATTTTTTTTTTTTTTTTTTTGAGACAGAGTCTCACTCTGTCGCTCAGGCTAGAGTGCAGTGGTGCAATCTTGGCTCACTGCAACCTCCATCTCTTGGAGCAATTCTCCTGCCTCAGCCTCCTGAGTAGCTGGGATTACAGGCACATGACACCACGCCTGGCTAATTTTTGTATTTGTAGTAGAGACGGGGTTTCACCATGTTGGTCAGGCTAGTCTCAAACTCCTGACCTCATGATCCACCCGCCTTGACCTCCCAAAGTGCTGGGATTACAGGCGTGAGCCACCGAGCCTGGCCAACATTAAGATCTTATTACAGCATGGCTTATACACATGTAAACACACATACACACACAAACAACAGTTTTGGTTTTTATTTAATCCAAATGTAGTGTTTTACCCACTGAAATTCAGATACGGTGACATTCTAAATGCTAATAACTACGAATTCATGACCCAATAAAAACTGCAAACAATACTCAAAGTTTTTCTACTGAGAATTCGGTGTGCTGTTAATGAGACTCTAATTCTTATTTATTTTGGCAGTTCCTTCTTGACGTTACTGAGGAATTTTTAAACAGTCAAAGCACGTGATACATAACACAACATGTCCATTTATCCTACAATGTCATTAGAAGAGAATCTGAGACTGATAAACTTAATGACAATTAAGGTCAATTGGGCATTAAGGGATAAATATAGATAGTTTAGTCAAATTAATCTAGAAATTCTGAGGTTGAGATTGAAGTTTAACGTGCAGTAAGTAAACCTACAAGAGTTTACATGTACTAATAATGCTTTTCACACCACAAACTCTGGATGTCAGTGCTCAGATTTCACATGTGAAAGGAACTAGGAAATTGTCAAAGAATAAGAACAAGTATAAATTGGTTTATTAGCATTTGTTAATGTTATTTTATAAAATGCAAATACATTTCTCAAATCACAACATATAAAATACTGTCTACACTAAGTATTTAAAATACAAAAAGTAGGCTATTTTAAAACCCTAATTGATTTTTTTATTTTAATACTTTTATCCTTCCCATTGGGATGAGATTCATGAGTGGACAGAGATATTAGATGCCTACAGGAAATTGGAGTATCCGTTATATAGGTAAAAGGCGTCGATGTCAGTTGATGAGGAAAAATGAAACGGAGAGTGAGAACATTATGGATAAAAAGAAGTTAAAACTGAAATATTTTGTATTTATTTGACCAGACACAAGTGGGAGTTAAAACTGAGTATTGTTAATGTTCAGGAAAAACTGAAACTGTTCACTTAATTATTCCCAAATGGGTTTCCTCCTGTAATATGCTAATAATGCTATTATAATAATATATTTTAAAAGACACAAATAAAGTAAGCATTAGTTGAAAGCTAAGCCTTCTTGTGTTCTCACAGCTTCACCCTGGAGTAAGTCTGGGAAGACATTTTGAAGGAGGTTGTTCCATTCTAAAAGACAGGTAAGGGTCCAGTTTCATTATTCTGCATATGGCAGAATAATCCAGTTATCCCAGCACAATTTATTGAATGGGGTGTGTCCCTTCCCTATTTCACGTTTTTGTTGTCCTTGTCAAAGATTAGATGGTTGTAGGTGTGCGGCTTTATTTCTGAGTTTTCCATGCCATCCCACAGGTCTCTTTCACCATATGCAAAAATTTACTCAAGGTGGATTAAACATTTAAATGTAAGACCTGAAACTATTAATATAAAAATCCTAGAAGAAAACCTAGGAAATACCTTTCTCAACATCACACTTGGCAAAGAATTTTTGACTAAGTCTCCAAAAGCAATTGCAACAAAAACAAAAATTGACAAGTGGGACCTAATTAAACTAAAGAGCTTCTGCACAGCAAAAGAAACTATCGAGTAAACAGACAACCTACAAAATGGGAGAAAATACTTGCAAACTATCCATCTGACAAACGTCTAATATCCAGAATCTATAAGGAACTTAATTGAAAAAGTGGAAAATAAGTAACTCCATTAAAAATGGGGCAAAGAACATAAACAGACATTTCTTTAAAGAAGACATACACGTGGCCAACAAACATGAAAAAGTGCTCCAAATCACTAAACACCAGAGACATGCAAACTAAAACCACAGTGAGACACCATCTAACACTAGTCAGAATGGCTATTATTAAAAAGTCAAAAAACATCAGATGCTGGCAAGGTGCAGAGAAAAGGAAATGCTTACACACTGTTGGTTGGGAATGTAAATTGGTTTAGCCACTGTTGAAAGCAGTTTGGAGATTTCTCAAAGAACTTAAAATAGAGCTACTATTCAACTCAGCAATCCCAATACTGGGCACATACCCAAATGAAAATAGATCATTATACCAAAAAGACACATGCACTCATGTTTATCACACCACTATTCACAATAACAAAGACATGAAATCAACCTAGGTGCCTATCAGTGGTGGATTGAATTAAAAAAAAATGGTACATATATACCACGGAATACTGCACAGCTGTAAAATAAATAAATAAATAAAAACATGTCCTTTGCAGCATTGTGGATGCAGCTGGAAGCCACAATCCTAACCAAATCAATGCAAGAGCTGAAAACCAAATACTGCATGTTCTTATTTATAAGTAAGAGCTAAACATTGAGCACACGTGGACATACTCATGGGAACAACAGACACTGCAGGCTACTAGAGAGGGGAGGGGAGAGGTAGCATGATTGAAAAACTATTTATTGGGTACCATGCTCGCCACTTGGGTGATGGGATCTGTACCCCAAACTTTAGCATCATACAATATACCCATATAACAAACTTGCACAGGTACTCCCTCTATCTAGAATAAAAGTTGTAATTTTAATAAATAAATAAAAATATTTAAAATGTCTAAAGACAGATGGTAAGAAATTTAAATGGAAGTTGAAAGAATTGACTCAAGTTTTCAAATTCAAAAGAACTTTTGGGGTACCATAGATATGTTATCACTCCTGCTAAATGGTCATGTCAAGGTAGCTAATAAAAAAGATGTTTTCTTGCTTATTCTATCCACTTTCTGGAAGAAAATTCCAAGACAGATGGCTGAGGCTCATTCTCTTGATTCTTGTATAAACAGTATTAGGGCGGGAGAAATTGTACTAGCCTTCTTTTAAGTTGTTTTCTGGCTATGACAGAGTTGGTTCCACCCAGAGTGGTGAGTGGCAGTCCAACTGGGAGTCTGCAAGGGAACCCCAGTCATCTCTAAGAGAGTGTTTAAATAGGTATGAACAGTCATTATTGGTCCAATCAACATCAATTTAGGAGTATGGTATTATCACTAAACAAGGGAGATGGTGGACAAAATTAAATAGCTTCCTAGATCCTTCTAAAAATCAATTTCACATCGTGATTTTATTATTATATTCAAAGTATAGCAACTTCCCAGAATATTAGACACAGCCGCAACAAAATGTTCCTATAGAAACACATTATAAAGTATAAACAGGCAAAGATCTTTGGTACTCATGTCACTAGGCACTTTTTCCTTTCATTTTATAATTATAATTATAATATACTTTATGTATAAAGAATTGATTACAAATGGTAGATATAATTTAAGAACCTAAATTCTTGTATTTAGCTGTGATATCCTTTTGATCTGGCGATAATGTAACAGAGGAAAATTAATGTGGAGAGTAAGATAGAGTGTGTTCAATTTTGAGATCTGCTATTTCAATGGCGTTAAATGGCTGAAAGCATTTTGTGTAGATTTAATAGCTAAGCATTTATTATGGGATATTGATTAGTAATAGCAGAAATCATACATTTATTTTCCTGTTGTGACAATCTGAAAACCACCAGCACTCTATGGCTTGAACTGCATAAAAGACTTGACAACTTTCAAGAGATTCATGTACTAAAACACTCTTGTTGTGATTTTTTTCAATTATCTAAATTATGTAAAAAAAACTTAGCATCCTGTTTCGTTTGCCCTTGAATTATTCAGACAATTATGATCATCTATAGTTGTCTTTGAGGCCTTATTTATTCTTATTTTACAATTACATACATATAAAGTTACTCAGTGGGATACAAGAACTAATCTTTTGCCCTTTGCCTAATAAACAGGGTTGGAAAGAGCAGTCATGTTGAATATGTCCAGTAGTCAAAATCAGATGCCTCTCAAGATCGTCACCAATATTCAGAAATAATCGTTTTCTGTTTCACATCCTCCCTGAAGCTCATTAGGCTAGGTCAGCAAGGCCATGGGTTTCATTCCCAACACTACCAACCATGGCAATATATGCCTACCTACATATGATTATTCTCACAGATTGTTTACTATAACTTAAATAAATAACAAGAAATTGTATGAAACTGGGATTTCAAAGTGAAAACATTTCCTCCTAATACTTACACAGAAATAAAATGCTCACTAAATATCTATGACTGATTTGTTGTTATTGGGGTTGGTACTGAATTTATTGAAATATGGAACTTTGATTCTAAGCCTATCACAAACCTAAATATTATCCATTCTAGATGCACCATTTATTTTATCTTATGAACAGTTCCTTGGTCATCACAGTTGAAAATTTACAGCAAAGTGTACATCTAACATCTCAAAACCAGCAATCTTATTTTAAATATTCTGATTATGCACAAATTATTTCATATCACCCTGCTAGTATTTATAAAATTGAATATCCTTAGTAAAAATTTACATGATATATTAGAGGAACATTCAATATATTTAAAATAAATAAGTAATTTCAGTTCCTTCTGAGAAACTTTATCCATGGTACAAGGAGAAAAATAATTGTACAATTCTATTTAGCTAGGGTAACCAAAGAGACCTGAGAAACACAGTCAATATGGAATTATTAAATATTTCGTGAGACCCCAGGGAATTATATTTTCACAAGAACCTAATAGAGCTTCTAAAAAATAGTGAATTGAAAAGTTATCATTGAGAGTTTGATTCTGGGACTGAGACTTGAAGAAGAAAGGAAATCCAATTTAGCAGGGCATCCCTAAATGGCCAAGAAAAACCCTTCTTCCTCACATCCAGGTTAGACAGAATCAATGTCATGTCATGTTATAGCACTAGACAGTTATTAGTGGATGGATACAGCCACAGCTTAGGAAATATTAGTCCCCGCTTACACTGCACTTAACGGCAATCTCTGATTATAGATTTCCAAGGTACACGTATATTTTCTTTGGGCCAGCTACTCTACTCAGAAGCCCTCAACTAAGTCTGTCAATTTTGGGCATACATTACTTTCCTTGCTCTAGAATCCTTCACTCTAAACTTCTCAGATAATGGTACCATGCCTTCCATTAATATCAAACTCAATGAAGTCAAAACTTCTACTTTAGGCTATAATCTTGTAGCTAAGAGATTGACCTCTCCATCATGTGGAAGTTGAAGAGCTTAAGAGATGTCCCTTAAGCATACAGAGTAAGTGGGCATGATGGTTAATTTTATGAGTCAATTTGACTGGACTATGAGGTGCCCAGATATTTTGTGACTGTAGGAGTGTTTCTGGTTTACACTAACATTTCTACTGGTAGACTGAGTAAAGCAGATTGTCCTCATTGTGGGTGCACCTTATCAAGTACATTGGAAACCTGAATAAAACAAAAAGGTGGAGTAAGGGAGAATTCTCTCTCTCTCTCTGTCTCTCTCTCTGTCTCTCTCTCTCTCTCTCTCTCTCTCTCTGTAAGCCAGGACATCAGTCTTCTCCTGCCTTCTACTTGGACTTGGACTGGAGCTTACACCATCATCTTCCCTGGTTCTCAGTCCTTCAGACTCAGACTAAAACTATACCTTTGGCTCTCCTGAATCTCCAGCTTCCTGACTTCAGATCATGGGACAAGAGCTCTTGATTCTGTCTATCTGAAGAAATCAGACTAACATACTAGGGGAGAGGCAGGAGGAGAGAGACACTCTGGCACACAGTGTTTTGGCACAAATGGCTGTTCTTTAGAAAAATAAAAATGTGAACATTCTCTGAGAAAATCCTGCAAATTGGTTAACCACAAAGGTATTTATAATCTTTCTCCCTTACATCCTTCTACAGAGCATGGAATATTAAAACACCCATCTGCTTATAACTGAGATTGGCCTGGGCTCTACCCCTACACAAGAAGATGTAACTAGAGTTTTCAGTAGACAGCTTTGGCTAGCTATTGATAGACTATGCATCTTTGGTCCTTTCCCCTTTTCAGCTTTCTTTATACTTGAAAATACAGTACTATGTGCTTCCTTACCCTAAGCATGAGAACTATCCACTTAGGACAGGGCAGCAGAAAGGTCGAATGTACATAGGGGCTTGATGACATTATAGAGCCACAACAAAGCATTGCACTTACAGGTCTTGCTGGAAGAAATACATAAATTCCTGAGTTACGCCAGCTACTATTAGTTAGATTTTCTGTCACTAACAACCAAAAACATTGCTAACTGATACCACTCCTTATAAATGCGGTCATTTCTGTAATTTAACACCTAGTACATCTAATTTTACTTTGATAACAATTGTTAAAATTATTAATGTTACCAAAAATAAAATAAAATATGATTTAGCATACTTAACCTTCCGCAAAGGCATCTAAACCATGTGATAATTTCACAGAAAAATCAATTTCTGCAACAATCAAATCTATTCAGTGCGCTAATACAGTTAAGAAACTCAAAGAATAGATATTGATAGACCAATTGTTGCTTATTGATGTGAAAGTACAAAACAGCTGAACAACAGAGTAAAAGCATATAGTTTAATGGTATAAAGAACGGTTTGTTGATTTATTGAGAGAACACAAGAAGAGTCAGGTACCAATGCAAAAAGATTACCAAATAATAAAATTGTAAATAGAGGCCCATTTCACAGAATATAAAAATTATTTGTCAATAAGAGGATCCTACAATCAAAGATGTTGTGGTAGCTAGACAAAATATTCATGAAGATCAAACCCCAAGCTGTGTCAAACAAAGTAGTCTTTTTAAAAAGCTGGAATTAAAGTAGAATTTTGAGAAAGTATCTAGGGATATGGATATTATCACTTTGTTTCTATCTAAGAGGCAATTTGGAAAAAACCTATTCATGAGTTTAGTGTCCTTTGTATTTGGTATAATTTATTTATAGGTAACAATAGTTGGTTCTAAAATGCTGAAAGGTATTTCCTCCACACTTTGGTTTAGGAAATGCATACTAAATTTTTCCAAACCATTTTTGCTCAAGTAGTCTTTTTGTACAAAGATAATTCAAAGGGAAAAATATCATCCTCTCTTCAAGGGTTCTTCCATTTCGGATTGATGAGAATCAATTAAATGATATTCTCTTCCATATATACAGAATGTTAGCGTTTTTACTTAGCCAGGTGGAGGACTGTTCCTTATTTGCCTCCATTGCCAAACTTAAAAGATCTGGTTTTTCTAAGTTCACTCTAATAAGTACTAGACACAGAAAAGTTAGTTAAAACAAAAATATTTATTTCCATAATAAGTATCCATATTCTGGGATTTATTAGTACAATTCTCTCTATTATGTGTGTGGGAGGAGGGGAGGAAGACTGGGAGCATAAGCATGACAGCTACGAAAACAAACAGCAAATTCCTGAACCGGTATCCTCATGAATTCATTTTTTAAGATTTACAGGTTTGTGTGGGCAGGATCAATCTTCTGTCTAAAGAAGACACCTTAGAAATGACTTAGCTTTAGCCCATTATTTACATATGAAGGAACTGAGGCTGGGAGAAGTAATGTGATTTGCTCAAGGTTTCCTGCCTGCAGAAGCTAGAACTTGAACATGAGCCTCCTGATGTTTGGACTGGTGCTTTTGTGATAACATGGCTAACTTGGCTTGGCTTTGTGGTAGCCCAGAAACAAACTGCACTTTCATCTTTTTAACACTAGAGTAGCTATACTGAGAAGAGTTGCTTGCTCCTTTACCTTGATCTTAAATTCCCTTTGTGTTTTTGTTTGGTTAGGTATGTTAAATCGGTCTTTTTATTTAAGTTTCTTCAAATTGTTTATAAAAAGGAGCATAATATACGTATTTCAAAAATAAAATACTTGTAAACTCCCACATATGTGTTTGTAATTTAAAATTGTATAGCAAGGATACATTATCTTTACATAAGGTCACCTAGGATTAAGTTAGTGTAGCAAATCCTAGTTTGATCTTCTTAATCAGTAAGTAGTCATTATTTATCAGATCTCTATAAACTAAGAAATGCTTATTTTTTAAAATTTGTGCTTTACACCTACACAGTATTTCCATCTTAAATACATTTATTACTTTTCTAAATTAAAGAAAATATTGCAGATTTTAAAATTTACAAGTCTACATCTAATAAGACAGGTTAGCTAAAAGTATCTATGCCTTTTCAGATCCTAAAACAATGTAGCTATCACTGGTAATTGCCAGAGAGAGAGACAGAGATATAGAAAAAGAGAGAGACAGAAACAGAACCACATATTTTTAAATTAGCCATATTTGCCAGTATAGTCTACATATACTTAACACAAAAATCAAAATCTAAAGTGCTCCTAAATATGAGTCTCAACATGTTGCCACAAGTGGAAAATTCCATACCTGACCTCATGTAATGAGTTGCAGTCAAAATGCATCAAAATTTTGTTTCATGCACAAAATTATTAAAATATTGTAGAAAATTACCTTAAGGCTATGTGTATGAGGTGTATATGAGAAAGAAATACCTTTTGTGTTTAGACTTGGGTCCTATTCCCAAGATATCACATTATGTAAATACACATATTCCAAAATGAAAAAAAAAAAAAAAATCCAACCTGAATACTTCTGGTCCCAAGCATTTTGATAAGGAATAGTCAACCTATAATATAAATAATGCTGTAAGTGTTTAGGACATAAGTGGAAATTTGCGAAAAAAGGACATAAGGACACAATGACAAAGGATCAGCTGCCTGACATGATGAACTTTTTGTATCATGTATCGGCCAAGTAATAACAAAACAGACTAATATTTGAACCTGGGTGTTGAAACAGCACTTGGGAGCAGCCTCAACACTGAGCACTAGTGCTATCATAGGAAACAGAGCAATCACAACTAGAGGCAATCTCTTGACATCCATTTAACCTCATGCTATTGGCAAAGGAGGACTTGACAAATTTAGAAAGAAGCAATAAAATCCACTGAAGCAGCTAAATTATCTGCTAAGAGATACTGGAAACTACCTAAAATGAGGTTATAAAACGGAAATGCATTCCAAATCACCTTGCAGCAGTTTGAAATAAACATTTTCTGCAAAGTTCCCCTGCATTATCTATCCTTACATTTTCAGCATACCATTCTTCAGATCCTAAGGCTAGTGTTTGGCTTTCCTAGTCTACATGCTCTTTTAAATTTTTTTTTTTTTTGCCTCTACATATAAATTTATTTCTTTCTCAAAAAGGTTGTTTTTGTGCTTTAGAACCTTGTCTTTCAGAATATAAGATATCAAAATAAATTTCTATAGTGAATCATATTGAGGCAAATTTTGGTTGTTCTCTTTCTAATGAAGAATTGAAAATGGTGCTTTGATATTATGATGATTCATATCTAGTTGTCTAATAAATGGAGACAAATAGACGGATATATTAGCTGTCTGCTGTAAAAATAAACTCCGAAATAAACTCAGTGATGTAATATAATAGTATTTATTTCTCGCTGCCCTAGATCATTCCACATATTCATTCAGAAACTCAGGTTCCCATCTTGTTCCTCTGTCTTTTTGAAGGGTCTTGAAATATTCTGTTAAATTAATAGACGGAGAAAGAGACTACTGGAAACACATACATCTATACTCACTTCTTAGCCATTTCTGAAGGGTCTAAAAGTAGCATACATCACTTACCCTCACATTCTATTGGCAGGAACTAATCGCATATCTCCACTTAGATGTAAGGGGGCTGGGTGGGAGCTGAAAATATACAGTTTTGGGCTGGCTAGCCACTTCCTAGGGCAAAAGTACTTAATGGAAAGGGGCCACAAATATTAAATAGCTAATAATTACTCCATACATAATAATTTTATAACAAAATATTTATTTTAACTTTATTAAATATCTGTTTCATGGCCTTCCCTAAATTCATATCTGGCTCAACTATGGTTTCCCCAATAATCCAAAGAATTTAAACCTACACCAATATTAATGACAACAGCTTTCCTAAGGCCAAGATAGCCTCCTCACAGATCACAGTACTTTTCTTTTTACATGCTCTCTGTGTTCTGCATTATCTTTATTTGGACAGCTTAAACTTGTCTTTTGTGAATTACACTTTTCCTTAAATCTGACCTTCTGTTTGTAGCATTCTTGAACCTCTCTAGTTTATATCAATCCATCATTTCTCTCTTTAATGTTATTTTACACCTAACCTTTATCTTCATTCACTAAGATTTGTTTCCATGATCATATTACTAATTTATGGTCAGTGAAAATTATTACTTATATCTCCTATTAGCCTTTCAATTTTCTGGCTGTGTGGATGATACATTAGTATACTAAGTCAATGCATTCATGAGTGAATTGAATGAATGAATTTAATAAACAAATATGAAGACATAAAGACAGTTCTAACAGCTTAACAGTTAAAAAAGTCTATAAAATTATTTCTGAACAGCATGTTGATTTTAATAAGGAGAAATATACACACATATACGTATACACTTACAATAATTTCCTGCCAAGCCAAGTGAACTTAGACAGTACAGACCTGATTTTTAATTTTAATTACCTTGAGTGCTGCCTGGATTTATTAATATGTGTGTGTGATGTAGTTTGAGTATTTGTCCCCTCCAAATCTCATGTTGACATATGATCCCCAGTGTTGGAAGTCGGGCCTGAAGGGAGGTGTTTGGGTCATGGGGGCAGATCACTCATGAATGAGTTAGTGCCCTCCTTCCAGTAATTAGTCCAAGTGAGATCTGGTTATTAAAGAGACTCAGACTCTCTCTCTCTCTCTCTCTCTCACTCCCTCTCTTACCAAATGACACACGTGCTACTCCTTTGCCTTCCACCATGAGTGAAAGCTTCCTGAGGCCTCACTGGAAGCTAAGCAGATGCTGGTGCCATGCTTGTACAGCCTGCAGAACAATGTACCAAATAAAACTCCTTTCTTTATAAATTACCCGATCTCAGTTATTCCTTTATAGCAACACAAAACAGACTAATACAACACATGTACGTGTAGGCACATTTAAACTAAAAATATATGTACAAGTAGGGAAATAAATGCTGCTCTTTAAGAGAACACTTTGAGGTTTGGAACTTAATAGAATGACATTTTCACGATTAGCTCTAAGTCATGAATGATATAATAAATTTACATTGCTAGAAATAATGTTATCAGTTGCCTTATAGAAATACTGAATTCTAATTGAATGTTATATAATATTAAATCCATATTGGTTATATTTTATTATAAAATGTGTTCACTCAATTTTCTCTTTCCTGAAGAATTTTTCTACTACTTTACCGAATACCTACTGTATAATAGGGACTTTATACATTTTATACATCCCTGCTCCAAATTTACAATATGTCTATTTTCTGTAGAAGAAAGTTGAAAGCCAGAAATATTTGAAAAGTTTATTAAATTTTACAACTCCTAAGTGTAGGGAAACAATTCTCTACAATTCCTTTAGATTTCTATAATCAATGAAAAACTGCTTTGTGCTCAGCCCCTAAGCAAGAAAAGGGAGATCCAGCACCTTACTGAACCATTGGGCTTTGGAGACACAACATACCTAACTGGGGAACTCTACTTGAGCCTTTATGTCAGTCATCTTGAAAACCAGCATTTTTAGGAAGTCTGAGTTGAAAGCTGTCTAGCAAGCTGTGGCATTCTTTCTATCTTCCAGGCCCCACAGCCCTAGTGAGCCCTTTAAGCTCCATGTATTTGTGATTATGCTAATTATAGTCTCTGACAAAGGAAGATGCCTCTTTGGGTATTTGTCACCACTCAGAAGCAGCTATCAAGTAAAACACTTTAGAGAGACAGCCATTGGCTTGCTATTGGGTCCTGACCCATATGACCCTTGGGATGCTTTATTTCAGTGTTCCCATTTTAAAGTGAGGCAACTGAAACTCACCCACTAACAATGTGGGAAAGGCCCAAAAATCCGTGTTTGTTACAAGGAAATAGCATATAAAAGAAAACATGTGATTAGGTCCCAGCAACCCTCAATTTTATATGAAATGCAGCAGCTGACTCTTGGGGGAATTTTTTTTTCATTTAAAACTTTTAATTTTTAATTTTTGTGGGTACACAGTTGGTATATATATTTATGGGAAATATAGGATATTTTGTTGTAGGCATAAATGTGTAATGTGATTACTCATTGTACATCTGTGGAAAATTTTATTCCCCTCTCCATAATCTGAAGTATAGCCACTGTACTCTGAATAGCTGGTCCTGGTTCACTGAAATTTTGGCTATGCTGAGATCCAGTGGTTGGCAACTGAGGCTGGGGCCACTCTGTAAAAATGGATCTGGTCACTTTGTTCAGTGGAGAAAACTCAAGATCATCCTTATAGCTTTGGCCCATACCCCCATTCATAACCCTGTTGAATTTATCTTCTGGCTCTTGGGCTGTTGCCAATGGCCAGTCTATTTTTTTCTCCTATTTGAAAAATTACTGGACAATTAAATGCAACCCCTTTGGGGCTGCAAATTGTGGAAATAAATTGCTGCTTCTATCAAACCATCTAGTTCACTCATGCAGATGCTTACTAGAGGGGCCTATTCTCTGAAGAAACCAACTGGAATCAAGCTGCTGAATGAGTCTACACCAGCCAGAATGCCACCATTGCTACCTGGACCTATCATTGCACTAGAAATAGCATCACATCCATCATCATAGTCTGAGCACAATGTAAATGACTTTATGTTTCTGATCAGAGTCTATCACTGTATATGCCAGACTTATCACTCCTTTCAAAAGTCAATTCCTTTGGTGGTGAGAAAGACTACATTGAATAGCATATTGCCTTCATCCACTCAAGGATGATTCTTTACCAGAATATTTTGACTTTTGTTTCAATTTTTTAAAGTGGCATTTTATAATGACTTGAGGGTTTGCATATTCTGAGCTATATTTCCAAATCTCTTATTTACTTTATGCATGACTTCAATAAAATCATCTTATATTTTGTTGGCTTGATTTCTACATGTATATATAAAATTTCTGTAGTGTCCTAAAAAGAAGTGCTGAATACATCAGTATCAGTGATGTTTTAAGAGAAAGAAGGAAGCCATTTATGTTCTACCAGAATGATGATAATGCATCCTCTAATAACCTCTAAACAGGGTAAATAAAAAGAATAAAGTTAAACTAAAGCTGAACATATGCTTACCCTATGTTCCAATAATTACATTCCCAGCTATATCTAACATAAATGAGTATAGCTATGCATGAGGAGACACATATAAGACTGTCCTTTACAACTTTATTTATATTATAAATTGAAAAACAATATTAAAGACAATTAATAGTATTATGGTGTATCAGTCTGTTCTCACACTGCTATAAAGACATACCTGAGACTGGGTAATTTATAAAGAAAAGATGATTAATTGGCTCATAGTTCTGTGGGTTGTACAGGCTTCTGCTTCGGGGCAGGCCTCAGGAAACTACAATCATGGCAGAAGGTGAAGGGGAAGCAAGTATGTCTTCACATGGCCACCAGGAAAGAGAGCAAAGGGGGAAGTGTTACACACTTTCAAACAACCAGATCTCATGAGACCTCACTCACTATCATGAGAAGAGCAAGGGGGAAATCTGCCCCAATGATCCAATCACCTCCCACAGGCTCCCTCCCTCAACACATGGTGGATTACAATTTGATATGAGATTTGAGTGGGGACACAGAGCCAAACCATGTCATTCTTCCCCTGACCCCTCCCAAATATCATATCCTCACATTTCAAAACACAATCATGCCTTCCCAACAGTCTCCAAAGTTGCAACTCATTCCAGCATTAACTCAAAAGTCCAAGTCCAAAATATCATCAGAGACAAGGTAAGTCCCTTCTACAAATGAGCCTGTAAAATAAAAAACAAGTTAGTTACTTCCAAGATACAATGAGGGTATAGGCATTGTGTAAACGCTCTTACTCCAAATGGGCAATATTGGCCAAAACAAATGGGCTACAGGTGCCATGCAAGTCAGAAATCTAGCAGGGCAGTCAATCTTAAAGCACCAAAATAATCTCCTTTGATTTCATGTCTCACATCCATGCCACACTAATGCAAGAGTTGGGCTCCTAATGCTGTGGACATCTCTGCTCTTGTGGCTCTGCAGGGTGTAACCCCCACAACTGCTTTTATGGGCTGGTGTTGAGTGCCTGCAACTTTTCTAAGTACATGGTGTAAGCTGTTGGTGAATCTACCATTCTGGAGTCTAGAGGACTGTGGCACTCTTCTCACAGCTCCACTGGGCAGTGCCAAAGTGGAGACTCTGTTAGGGGACTCCAGCCCATTTCCCCTCAGCATTGCCCTAGTAGAGGTTCTCCATGAGGGATCTGCCCCTGCAGCAGACTTTTGCCTGGACATCCAGGTGTTTCTATATATCCTCTGAAAGCTAGGTGGAGGCTTGCAAACCCCAACTCTTGCCCTCTGCACACCCACAGTCTTAATACCATGTGGAAGTAGCCAAGGCTTTCAGTTTGTACCTTCTGGAACAGTAGCCTGAGAAATTTCTGGGTCCCTTCTATCCAAAGCTGGAGCTGGAACAGCTGGGATGTAGGGTACTGTGTCCCAAGGCTGCACAGAGCAGTGGGGCCCTGGGCCCAGCTCACAGAACCATTCTGCCCTCCTAGGCCTGCAGGCCTGTGAAGGGAGGGACTACTTGAAGGTCTCTTAAATGCCTTGGAGGCATCTTCCCCATTGTATTGACTATTAACATTCAGCTCCTCCCTACTTACAGAAATTTCTGCAGTCAACTTGAATTTCTGCCCTGAAAATGGGTTTTTCTTTTCTACCACATGGCCAGGCTGCAAATTTTTCAAATGTTTATGGTCTGCTTCCCTTTTAAATATAAGTTCCAATTTCAGACCATCTCTTTGTTCACACATGTGAGCATATCCTCTTAGAAGCAGCCAGGCCACATCTTGAAGAATGATGCTTAGAAATTTCTTATGCTAGATACCCTAAATCATGTCTTTCAAGTTCAAAGTTTCACATGTCTCTAAAACAGGAGCACAATGCCACCAGTCTCTTTGTTAAAGCATAGCAAGAGTGACCTTTACACTGGTTCCCAATAAGTTCCTCATGTTCATCTGAGATCTCCTTAGCCTTGGACTTCATTTTTCATATCACTATCAGCATTTTGGTTACAACCATTCAATAAGTATCCAAGAAGTTCCAAACTTTCCCTCATTCTCCTTTCTTCTTCTGAGCCCTCCAAACTGTTCCAACCTCTGTCCAGTAACCAGTTTCAAAGCTGCTTCTACATTTTCAGGTATCCTTATAGCACTGCCCCCCTTCTCTGGTACCAATTTTTCTGTATTAGTCCATTCTCACACCGCTATAAAGACATAACTGAGACTGGTTAATTTATAAAGAAAAGAGGTTTAATTGGTTCATGATTCTGCAGGCTGTACAGACTTCTGCTTCTGGGCAGGCCTCAGGAAACTTACAATCATGACTGAAGGCAAAGAGGAAGCAAGCATATCTTCACATGGCCAGCCGGAGAGAGATTGAAGGAGGAAGTGCTACACACTTTCAAACAACAAGATCTCATGGGAACTCAGTCACTATCACAAGAAGAGCAAGGGGAAAATCGACCCCCATGATCCAATCACCTCCTCCTACAAGGTCCTCCACCCCAACATTGGGGATTACAATTTGAGACCAGATTTGGGTGGGGACACAGAGCCTAGCCATATCATATAGTTACATATGTTACATATAGTTACATAGACATTATTGTAGTCATATAGTACCACAACATACAGAAAAAAAGAAAAAAACAAAAAAAAGGAATTAAATTAACTACTCCTATCTGCAAAAACATGGGTGAAACATATGCTTATGTTGAATGAAGAACTCAAACAAAATATATTTGATATGATTTCACATATATATGGAGCTCAAAAAAATCTATTGTGATAGAAATGAGAGTAATGTTTACATTTGTGGGTCAAGGTTAAAGATTGAGAGAAGAAATGAGGAGGTATCTGGGCTACATTTCAAGATGTAGACATTACATCTTGACCCAGGTGGTGGTTGCATAGCTGTATTCACTTTGCAAAAAATTCATCGAGCTGTATACTTAGGTCTTTGTAAGCATAGGTACTATAGTTAATTTATGCTATATTAAAATGTATATCTCACTATTGTTATCTTATGCTACACGTATCTTATACTATAATAAAAGTTATCCTAAAAATAACCAAGTTAAGATTTATAAACAAGTGATACAATTGTGCCATTATATAAATGCATGTGTGTAACAGAGCCCCTTTGTACTTATGAAAGAAAATGTAAGATTGTTTGCAATTTGAATTATGAAGCACAAACTCCAAATACAGACTTGATGAATGATCCCAGTGCAAGACATCTGATTAAAAAAAAAGCAAGTGAAAGGATTACTTAAAAGAGGATGAATGTGATTATTACAAAAAAATAAGTTTTTTATATATAGCCTTTTTAGTATTACAGCTTTGGTTCTAAAAGAACCAGTCTTTTATTCAACAAAATAAGAGGATTTTAAAAGTACATTTAGTCAGCTAATTTATAATCCATGCTGTGAGTTCTGAAAATATTTTACAATGATTATTTTCAACACTTAATGAACCACTTTAGGAGCAAGTTAAATTCCAGGCATTCTATTATAGTTCAATCATGTTATTCCCCTGCTTGAAATGTTTCATCCTACTTTATTATATAATTTATAAGAATCAACTTTATTTAATATGCCAATATTTAAATTCTCCATAAAATCACTTGAATGTTTCTTTTTCCTGTTTATCACTCACAACTTCCTAATTTGTAGCTGATGTTTTAGCTAATTTCAACATCTCTTTCAACATATCACCACCCCCAACTTTTCTCTTTCCTCTATATTTTATTTGTAGTTGTTCCCTTAAATAAAAAAAAAAAAACCTCTACATATCTCTGTTCAAATCATACCTATTTTTCAAAACTCAAGTGAAACACTCCTTTCCCATGAAGTCTTCTTTGACTTTTGGGAGATACCTCTCTTTCCCATGAATTCCTATGACATTTCAAAAATTATGTCCCAGCCTTGTAACTACCTATTACTTAGAGCTTCTGGGTCATCACTCATGTTTTATTATGTGAAGCCTCATTAAGCAAAGGCAAGTCAGGGCCTCCCCTGGGAGCAATGGCTTATTTTAGGGAGACTTCTCACTAAAAAGAGATGATCTGCTTAACTCCACATATCATGTCCTTAGTCATCGAGATCTGATTTCTAAAGGGCAAGGCTACCACAGCATCCCCAGCTTTCTAAATACAAACAGATTCCTCAATATCTTGTTTATTTTTTCCCAATCATTCCCAATTAATTTCATTGACATCAGAAGTTTGAAGGGTGACTGGTCCTTTCTGAAGTCTAAAGCTTTTTAATTAGGCTTTGCAGGAAGTACAATATGTATTTTCTTAATCCTTATAGACTTGATGTACAAATCTGTTTCACAAGATTTTTTTGGCATAGCTTCTTGCAAACAATTCTCAATTTTTAACACATGTACAGGAAATATATTATCCTTTTCCTTAATATATGTTCCAAGTTTTGATATACATATATTTAAATATCAATGATATCTGTGAATTCCTAAAGATATTTTATCATGATTTCCTCTATCCTCACACCTAATTCAAGTAAGCTATGCTTTAGTCCCACACTGGCCATTATGCTGAATGTGGCCACCTTGATATTTTCCAAAATAAATTACTAATTCTTGTTTTAAAGATGTGTCTTTCATACCTGCAGTGAAGCACTATGGAATGGCACATGTTACACTACTCAGGGTCCTTCATTATTTTAATCTATCTGCCATGCTCTGTGTCCCTTTTGAAAACCTCCAGTCCTGCCATATAAACCTTCTCTATCCCAGCCACTACCCCCAAGAAATGCACTGCAGCCTCCTAGAGTGGCATCTTCAATTCTAGTGAGTAGCCCTGCTAAGCTACCTCCCTTTATCATCTCTTCAAGGACTCCAGTGATTAGCATTTTCTGCATCTTCTTATATTTATCCCAATGTCTCTTTAAGAACAGACACATAGGTGTTAGATTGCCAAGGCTTAAATCTCATAAGCTGAGAAACCTGAACAAAGTATTTAACTTCTCTGCTCCTCAGTTTCCCCATCTGTGAAATACAGATAATAATAATACCTACTTCAGAGGGTGATTGTAGCGATTAAGGTATTTAATGTATGTAAAGTACTCAGAACTGTGACTAGTTAATAGTAGAGGTTACATAACGGCCAGTTGTTATTATTATTAGTACTATTATTATTGTATCACTTCTTGAATACTAGCAGTGTATTCTGCTAAAGTTCAATTATACCCACCTCCACTAACTTCAAAACAGTTCCCACAGAGATTCACATTACATAGTTAATAAAAATATATGTAACTAAACAAGTGGATTGGAAGCCTCAGCTTGGAACTCAGATCACTCAAACAACACATCAGAAATCATTGAAATGGATGACTGCTGTAAGCTAAAAAGATTGAGAACACTTTAGCCATCAGAATTCATTTTTGGAAAGAAAAATTGATTTTGCTGGGAAAATAAATTAGTAAATGAGTGGTTGTGGTAGAAAATAAGACTTCAAGGATTGGAGGACATAAGGGTTGTTGGACATAGAATGTACTTCATTTGAGCAGAATAAGATTTCTTCTAACCGAACCAAGGGGAAAAGAGAGGACAGAGTTGTGGGTGTTGACACAGGGTCAGTGTGCTTACACTCAGCAGTCTGAGTCTTCCTTTCCATCTGCACTACAAACTCTTGTAAAAGCTTAATTCCCTTTCTTCCCACCCTGCCACACACGCAACTTTGTGCCAGTGTATTTCCATTCTCCTTTCCCCAACAAAATGTGAAAAGCCTGGGCTTCTTGTGAAGACCCAACAAGAGCGGATGGATAAAAAAGCACCAAGACAGAGCTAGAGGGAACCAGGAGTGCATAAGCTGCCAGAACTCAGAAAATTATGAAGAAGCTCTGGACTTTTACCAATCAACAAAATTAGCAGATTTAAGTGAAGCAACCTAAATTTCAAAGGGAAGGATCCGTAGGTGATATTGGCCTTTAAGGATGTTTATTGAAAAAGAGTGTATGTTCCTTTTCTCAGTGAATAATATCTAATCCTGGTACAGTGAATCTCTATGAATTCCCTCCCTATTAACTCTTTTTTTTTTTTTTTAATTTGTGATAGGGTCTCGTTCTGCCACACAGGCAGCCCATATTTTCTTCTGGGCACTGCTCATGGTGAGTTTTGTGGACATAATGACATCAGTAAACTGTGGATATGTTCTCTGACTTCTGAGACACTCAACCTAACCTGGACCTTAAGGGCCTTTCTCCAAAGTTTCTAGAACCAAATTTATGAGGATCTCTGTTCTTGACTAAAATTATTATTATTATTATTTTTGAGATGGAGTCTCACTCTGTTGCCCAGGCTGGAGTGCAGTGGTGTGGTCTCAACTCACTGCAACCTCTGCCTCCTGAGGTTCAAACGATTCTCCTGCCTCAGCCTCCTGTGTAGCTGGGATTACAGATGCCTGCCACCACACCCGGTTAATTTTTTGTATTTTTAGTAGACACGGGGTTTCACCATGTTGGCCAAGCTAGTCTCGAACTCCTGACCTCATGATCCGCCCATGTCGGCCTCCCAAAGCGCTGGGATTACAGGCGTGAGCCACTGCACCTGGCCATTCTTAACTAAAATTATAAACTGCTAAAATCAAGAGCTCTCAGTGGGATGTGTTCTGGTCTATAGAACAAGATGCTTCACACTGACATTGAGCAAAGCCAATGTCTTGAAAGAAACAGAGAAAAGGGGACAGGAAAGTCATGATGGCCTGAAGGTCCTGGCCTACCTTCAGTCATTCCTGGGTTTAGCATTCTCTCTGCTTTTCTCAAATCTTAGTGCTTAACTCTCTTGATTCTAATTTATACAAGTATTTCAATGGTGGGTCAAACTACATCAAATTGTATTTCTACTTCTTGCTTAAAAATATTAAAAACTCATATATTCAGGTAATCTCTGCCAAGTAATTGTTAAACTATTATACAGATACCTTTGAAGTATCTCACTCTAAAATTGTAGGTGCTGCTTATTTTCATAATCTCTACAAATGAGTCTTTTTGATAAGTGAATATTTCAAAATAAACAATGCATAAATTTACAAAAGAAAAGGATTCTGTTATAAAAGATGCCAATCTCTACTATAATAAAAATGTAAATATTTATTCATTTAATGGTTTCAACAAAAACCAGGGTATTTTATATACTGGCCTCTCCCAATGCATGTTTAATAAAATGCACTATTAAAAGATGTTGTATAATAGCATGTATAATAGCATTTGTATAAATATATAGATATGTTTATATATATATATATATATTTTTTTTTTTTTTTTTACTGGAGGTTTTTTCAGTGCCTTTGATATATTAATGGAAACCTGAACCTTCAAAATGAGCCTATTGATCACAATGTTTTCCCAAACTTACTATAACATTTCTTTTTCTTTCATCAGGTCAGATTATTTTGGGACTAGAGTTGAGACATGCTAATATACACAGTTAAAATACATATTTGTGCAAGAAAATAATAAAATAAAGTGGAGGAATATACATCAAAGGTGCATACATTGAGAGGCACTTAGAAGCCTGTAAAACTCAAACTTCTTATGTATCTAATAGCCTAACCTGAAATGATAGTAATAATCATAACCATAACCAATTCTGTATTTCTTGAGTTACTGCTAAGTGTCAGGCACTGAAAATTTTTTTAAATTACTTTATTTGATAATTTAGTCACTAAAACAAAATTGTTAGGTTGGCATGACTGTCCCCATTTTACTGGTGAGGGAACCTATCCTTACAGTCAAAGAGTTGGGATTCTAGTATGGTTTAGCCAAATGAAGAGTTCAAAATGCAAATAACAGTGAAACATCAAGATGTCTTAACGACTTAATTTAGAATTTTTTTTTTTTGGTTTTCAAAAAGAAAATATATTTGAAACTATTTTTTTGGGGAATTACTCTAACATTGTACAGTTATTGTCCATATGGCTAATGGTATGGTGTGGCTGTTTTCCCACCCAAATCTCATCTTGAATTATAGTTCCCACAATCCCCACGTGTCATGGAAGGGGCACAGTGGGAGGTAATTGAATGACAGGGGTGGTTATGTCCACGCTGTTCTCATAATAGTGAGTGAGTTCTCACAAGATCTGATGGTTTTATGAGGGGTTTTCCCCCTACTTTGATCTGCACTTCTCCTTGCTGCCGCCTTGTGAAGAGGGATGTGTTTGCTTCCTTTTCTGTATGATTTTAAGTTTCCTGAGGCCTCTCCAACCCTGCAGAACTGTGAGTCAATTAAAACTCTTTCCTTTATAAATTACCCAGTCTTAGGTATGTCTTTATTAGCAGTGTGAGAATGGACTAATATAGTAAATTGGTACTGGTAGAGTGGGATGCTGCTATAAAGATACCCAAAAATGTGGAAGTGACTTTGGAACTGGGTAACAGGCAGAGGCTGGAACAGTTTGGAGGGCTCAGAAGAAGACAAGAAGATGTGGGAAAGTTTGGAACTTCCTAGAAACTTGTTGAATGGCTTTGACCAAAATTCTGATAGTGATATGGACAGTGAAGTCCAGGCTGAGGTGGTCTCAGATGGAGATGAGGAACTTGTTGGCAACTGGAGCAAAGGTGACTCTTGCTATGCTTTAGCAAACAGACTGGCAGCATTTTGTCCTTCCCTAGTCATCTGTGAAACTTTAAACTTGAGAGAGATGATTTAGGGTATCTGGCAGAATAAATTTCTAAGCAGCAAAGCATTCAAGAGGAAGCAGAATATAAAAGTTTGAAAAATGTGCAGCCTGACAATAGAATAGAAAAGAAAAACCCATTTTTCTGGGGAGAAATTCAAGCCTGCTATGAAATTTGCATAACAAGAAGTGAAATGTTAATTACCAAGGCAATGGGAAAAATGTCTCCAGAGTAGGTCACAGACCTTCATGGAAGCCCCTCCCATCATAAGCTCAAGGCCTAGGAGGAAAAAATGGTTTTGTGGGCTGAGCTCACTCTCCTGTGTGCAGCCTAGGAACTTGGTGCCTTGTATCCCAGCTGCTCCAGCCACTGCTAAAAGTGGCCTGGGTACAGTTCAAGCCTTGGCTTCAGAGGGTGCAAGCCCCAAGCCTTGGCAGCTTCCCATGGTGTTCAGCCTGCAGGTGCACAGAAATCAATAATTGAGGTTTGGGAACCTACACCTAGATAGCAGAGGATGTATGGAACTCCTAGATGTCCAGACAGAAGTTTGCTGCAAGAGTGGGCCACTGTGCACCTGGAAAAGCCAGATACTCAACACCAGCCCATGAAAGCAGACAGGAGAGGGCCTGTGCCCTGGAAAGCCACAAGGACAAAGCTGCCCAAGGCTGTGGGAGCCTAACTCTTGCATCAGCATGTCCTGGATATAAGACATGGAGTTAAAGGAGATCATTTTGGAAATTTAAAGTTTAAGGACCATCCTATTGGATTTTGAACTTGCATGGGTCCTGTAGCCTCTTTGTTTTGTCCGATTTCTCCCATTTAGTACAGATGTATTCACCCAATGCCTGTACCTTCATCGTATCTAGGAAGTGACTAACTTGCTTTTGATTTTATAGACTCATAGGTGGAAGGGACTTGCCTTGTCTCAGATAAGACTTTGGACTTGGACTTTTGAGTTAATGCTGGAATGAGTTAAGACTTTAGGGGATTGTTGGAGGGCATGATTATGTTTTGAACTGTGAGGACAAGAGATTTGGGAGGGGTCAGTAGAGGAATGATACGGTTTGGCTGTGTCCCCATTCAAATCTCATAAAATCTCACCTTGAATTGTAGTTCCCATAATCCCCATGTGTAATGGGAGGGACCAGTGGGAGGTAATTGAATCATGGGAGTCCATTACCTCCATGTACCTCCATGCTGTTCTCATGATAGTGAGTTCTCACAAGATCTGATGGTTGTATAAGAGCCTTTTCCCCCTTTTGCTCTGTACTTCTCCTTGGTGCTTCCATATGAAGAAGGATGTGTTTGCATCCCCTTCCACCATGATTACAAGCTTCCTGAGGCCTTCTCATCCCTGTGGAACTGTGAGTCAATTAAACCTCCTTCCTTTATAAATTACACAGTCTCAGGTATGTCTTCATTAGTAGTGTGAGAACAGACTAATACAGCTACCTTTACTAAATTCACCTGTAAACAAACTCTCATGTAAATACTATGGATTTCCATTCATGAGGGAAAATGACTGAAGACACTTGCTTTTCCACTGTAAACAATTTTAAAACTGAACCAAATATGTGAACATAAAAAACCTTTTTGTTCACTTATTGGACAAAAAAAAACCCAGACTCTGATCCTTGAACTTAAGGAAACAAATGAAGTGAGCAGCACTCTCACCCTGGCCACCTTCTTAGGAACATTTTCCACCCTGGCTTAGGAAGGTGGAACTCAAGCAGTGAGCTGCAGTCTTGTTGAGCTGAGGAGGAAGAAAACAGAATGCATTAAGTTTATTTTAGAATTTTTTATTTGTTTGCTGCATATTTTCCACAGAATATTTTTATGAGAGAAGTGTGTATTAGTTACTGTAAGAGAGTATCTTGAAGGCAGCATCTTTGCAAAAGCAGGATTACTAAAAAGTAAGGAACAAATTAGCTCATTAAAAGAAACTAGAATGGAAGCAAACGCAAGACTTAGAGTTGAAGTATATGAGTTTAGCGTATGCCATTCTCTGCCCTCTTGGCTTCTTTGTGAACCATGAAAAAAAGTACAGTGCAGGCAATGAGCGAGTCATTGCAGTTACCAGAGATGGAACATTTATTAGGACAAAGAGTGTGGGAGAAAGTCTTAAGTAAGTTGGTGATTTATTACGTATTTCTGATTTAGAATTTTATTAGTGTCACACCCAACAACAAAGTTAGCTGAGACACAAAGAAAATGAAAGAATGTGGCTGGTGTAACAGAGAGAAGGTGAAGAAAGACACGTATTAGAACAGCACAGAGCTTTGCTTAGAAAAAAAAAGGTGCTGGGAGGCCTGGGTTCAAAATGAGGACACACTTAGCTATTTGAGAACCTAGTCAGAAGAAAGAAGACATGCCAAAGATGACTTTTTCTGACTTTATGATTTCTTGAGGTTAACTTCACTAATTATAGTAAAAATCAATGGGAGAAAAGTGAGGACTTTGAAATCACAAATCAGCCATTACAAATCTTTTTTCATTCCCCCACCTCAGAGAGGAGTTCCCTGGCTGTACAGCGCTCATAGCAGGACTGTGTCTATAGAAAGTTGTAATAAATACTCTTCGATTCGAATACAACTAAATTGAATGGATGTGAGTTGAATTGATTTGAATCAAATTAAATGAACCAAAACTGCAAGAGAAACAATTTCTAATTTAGGTAATTTGAAAAAGAGTCTAGAAAATTACATAGTCTAATATCCTCTGATGAGAGATGAAGATTACAACACACTTTTAAATGAAATTCAAGAGCATGCACGCCTAATTGGTGGCACACATAGGACCAAGTTCTAGTTTTCTAACTTTCTGCCCAAACTTACCTTCACTATGCCACACTATATAAGATCTTTGTGACCTACAAATATAGATAATAATAATAATAAAAAAAGGTGAGTGAAGAGGAAAATAATTTTTACATCTATAACTAAAGGTTGCAGAGCTATGTTGGATGAAGAATAGATTGTGAAGACTAAAAGTCACAATTCTATAATATGGCTTTAACTTTCAAATAAGAGGTGATTTAGACAGACTAGTTGCACATGCTTTTATAATCTGAGGAAAATTATGTTGATGCTACGAATAAACACATAGATGTATTAAAAATAAAATGAATTAATGACCTCATTGTAATTTATTCAATTATCATAACTTCTATCACTAGTGTCAAATTTTTACACAATGAACTCTGATGAAATCAGCCATAATAGTTTAACTAAATTCATCATCTTCAGTATTTAGGTTCAATACTGGCTGCCTTAAAATCAATCAAGATAATGTAAAAACAAAACTGAATGTGAAAATATTAGTTTGTGATAACAATAGGCAATATCCAAAATTTGCAGTGGCACAGATTAAATGTGCTTAATGGTTTGAGAAGAGATTATGACTTTAAAAGTTAATTTGTCTTTCTACTACTCCAGTTTGATGCCTTAGAAACATTTTATGAAGCAAAGTTTTTAGATTTTGTAACTCAGAAAAGGCCTATTTATATTTAAGTAGTTCTCTGAGAAGATATCAAATTTTACATTTTTTGTAACCATTGGGTGGATATTTCTTTATGCAGGTATTACATGTAAGGAATATTTGTACGTGAGATTTAATAAAGACAGTATTTGCAAAAAGTAATTACTTGTCAGGCTTCAGTGATTCCTAATCTGTCCACAGTGGGGCAGCACTCTACAGGAAAATTAAAATCGTATCCTAAATAAAATTCTACGTGTGGTGAAGTGGTAACACAGACTGTTCTATATAATGTGATCATCACAGTTTGTGTCAGGTGGGGAAAGGGAGGGTTAAACATCTAGATATAACTAACTTATACTAAAATGGTTAACGCAACATAGTGCCCTCATAATTGGACTTTAAAAAATCACAACAGGACCCGAGAAATATTTCTATATTGTAAATGTGTTCTGTTTTTATCTTTTTCCCAATTGAATGTTTTTTTCATAAATGTGAAATTTTAAACATTTTGCACCTGATGTAAACAACACCTGTCACTTCTTATCAGCAAACAAATTTGGTAATCAATATAAAGAAACTGTAGAAAATCCTAAATCAAAAATATTATCAAATAATGGGGAGAAAAAAAGTTGTTTAAAATTTTTCTTGGGTGTTTAAAACTTTTCAAAATGTATTTGCTTTTTAATGATGTATATTTGTGTAATTGTTCTTTACTTGATAACAAAATTTTGGAAATAAAAGTATCACCCATTATAAATAACATAGACAAATCTTAGCATGTCATTGAATCAAGTGTCTTCAAACATATAAAAGCCCTTTGCTGTACTCTAAGACATAATTAAGGAGCCCTAATCAAATTCAGGAATAATTTCTTTCAGAGGAAAGTCTATTCCCTATAATAATAAATAATATTATTTACTATTTTATTTAAAGATATATTATATATATATATATATGGCGAGGGAGAGAAATAGAGTTTACGAACCACTTAGTGCTTACTAAGCATGAGTGTTCTCTACATTGGCTACCCCACCTTACTTTCTCACCAGCAGTGTACAAGGTTTCCCTTGTTTCCCTTTTCTCCACATTATTGCCAGCACTTGTTATCTTAGGTTCCAAAAAAATTTAAAAACAGAAGTACCATATGATCCAGCAATCGCACTTCTAGGTATACACCCAAAGGAATTGAAATCAGTATCTCAAAGAGATACCTGCCCTCCCAATCACTGCACCACTATTTATAATATTCAAAAAGTAGAAGTAGCCTAAATGTTCATGGATGGATGAATGAATGGATACAGAAAACATGATATATACACACAATTGAATATTTAAAAAGGAAGGAACCATTGAACATTAAAAAAGGAAGGAAATACTGCCATTTGCCACAACATAGATGAACATGGAGAATAAAATGCTAGGTGAAATAAACCAAACACCAAAGGACAAATATTGCGTGATCCCATTTATATGAGGAATCTGCAATAGTCAAATTCATAGAAGCAAATATTAGAACGGTGGTTTCCAGGGGCTGGGGGCAGGGGGAAATGGGAAGGTATTTGCCAAGGGTTAGAAGTTTTAATTTCACAAGGTAAGTCCTAGATATCTACTGTACAGCATAATGTCTATAATAAACAATACTGTATTAAATACCTAAACGTTTGCTAAGAGGATATACCTTATGTTAAGTGTTCTTTATCATCATCATCATCATCATCATCACTTCATCATCATAATTAACAAAGATGATAGAAGAAAACTTCTGGAAGAGATGGATAGGTTTATGGCATAGATTGCAGTGATGGTTTCACAGGTGTATATGTATCTCCAAACTCAAGAAGCTGTATATATTAAATATATATAAGGTTTTGTATGTTAATTATAACCTTAACAAATTGGTTTTAGACATTGTCAAGGGCTGTTCAAAACCCGTTATATATGGTATTCGTTGTGAGACTCTTCTGAGTGATTTGCACTCTTCAAATCCACTTCTGGTTTAACACAGTTTAATAGTGGCTGTCTACGCCTTTCTGCCTCTCAATATTCCTCTCTATTTTATCTAGCTACACCTATAACTCTTATCTATGGTAATCATCTAAGTTGCTAGTTTCAGTCCATCTTACTCCCAGAACTGATTCTACAACAATTCATGTCCTCCTACTACCCTTTCCTTCTTCCACAGCTGACCTACCCTGGTTTCTATACATCTGCCCTTCTGGCCAATCCAACAATCCAACATGGGGTCCATTATATCCATTATATTTCTGATGTTTCTTTTTGTATTTCGTATTTTTTTTTTTTTTTACAGAGACTTGCTCTTTCGCCAGGCTGTAGTGCAGTGGTGCGATCTCAGTCACTGCAACCTCAGTCTCCAGGGTTCAAATTCTCCTGCCTTAGCCTCCCGGGTAGCTGGGACTACAGTCACCTGCCACCATGCCCAATTAATTTTTTTTGTATTTTTAGTAGAGACGAGGTTTCACCATGTTGGCCAGGATGGTCTCTATCTTCTAACCTCGTGATCCACCTGCCTTGGCCTCCCAAAGTGTTGGGATTACAGGCATGAGCCACCGCTTCTAGCCTTCTCGTGTTTTTTAATATGTACAACATTCCTTAATGAATGAGCTGCTTTTATGAAGCTGAAACGTATCTAATAACAAAGACAAAAAGGAGAATGGATAAAGAATGTATTGAAAGGGCCGGGCACGGTGGCTCACGCCTGTAATCCCAGCACTTGGGGAGGCCGAGTCGGGTGGATCACCTGAGGTCTGGAGTTCGAGACCAGCCTGGCTAACATGGTGAAACCCCACCTCTACTAAAAATACAAAAAATTAGCTAGGCGTGGTGGTGGACGCCCGTAATCCCAGCTACTCAGGTGGCTGAGGCAGGAGAATTGCTTGAACCCGGGTAGGGGGAGAGGGGCGGAGATTGTGGTGAGCTGAGATCGTGCCATTGCACTCCAGCCTGGACAGCAAGAGAGAAACTCCGTCTCAAAAAAATAAAGAAAAAAAATGTACTGAAAAGGGCCGGGTGCTGTGGCTCAAGCCTGTAATCCCAGCACTTTGGGAGGCCAAGACGGGTGGATCACGAGGTCAGGAGTTCAAGACCAGCCTGGCCAACATGGTGAAACTCCGTATCTACTAAAAATAGAAGAATTAGCCAGGCATGGCGGCGGGCACCTGTAATCCCGGTTACTCAGGAGGCTGAGGCTGGAGAATGGCTTGAACTCGGGAGGCGGAGATTGCCGTGAGCCGAGATCGTGCCATTGTACTCCAGCCTGAGCAACAAGAGCAAAACTCCGTCTCAAAAAAAAAAAAAAAGAAATCTGAATACAAACAAATGATGAAAATGTTATTCAAAAAACATTGGTAAGTGGAGTTTAGCAAAATATATTAAATACACTGAAGAAAAGTAGCATTTTTATCTAGAAATGCAAACCGGTTTAATATTTAGAAATCTATTAACATAATAAAATGTTAAAATTCTATAGTAAATTAAAGGCAACAAATTGCATCAGCTCAAACATCAAATACATTTCCATTTTAGTCAAGAACAAGAGAGCCAAAGCTTTGCATCATTTAGCGGTGTTTTTTATGTGCTAGTCAAGAAAAGACTTGGAACAAAACATCATTAATATTAACAGATGATTTGACATTTCCTAACAAACCCAGAAGAATCAACCAATAAACTATTAAAAATTTAATAAGCATTTTTCCAGTATTTCAAAATAAATTAGATAAAATTTAAAATTAGACACTTTAATGATAGCAATAAATATGTCAACTTTTGATGAATTAACCTAACATGAAACTTTGACATTAAAAAGCACTGATAAATGAAAATTATCATGTCAACAAGTGAAATAAAAATACATGATACATTTATGAAGTAGACATGCCAATTAACATCACCATTAAAATTTTTGAAAACTATTTCTAAATATTTTATTAAACCATAAATTGATGAGAAAGCATAGTACATATTAAAATAAAAATAATAATGAGGATCTTGTGTTACAAACATGCTAAAATTTATCATAGAGAAGCTATAATGTAACTAATGTTATTCTGGTACTAAAATGTACAAATAGATAATGAAACATCTATGAAAGCCTCAAACTGAGTTAATTATATAGAGGTGTTTTAGAGTATTTTAAAATTCATTTGTATAAAAATAATATACAAGACTAATGTGATCAAATAGTATTTTTAAAGATGCTCATTACAGCACTGTTTATCACGAGAAATATTAGAAAGCCTAAAGGTTCAAATAATATCAATTATAGTTTATTATCCATACATAAAATACTAAGTAATCATTGAATGAAATGGAAAGTATTACAATATATAATTAAGAAAATATAAATGTATAAAATATTTAGTATTGGCCCAATTTTACTTTCTGCCTATTAATATTTTATTGTATATTTTATGAACACTTAGATTACAAAGTATATATGATCAAACTTTTAGGGAACATTTTTACAATGTCTTAATTTTTTCTTTGCATTATCACTTGCAGATGTCTTCATAACAATCTATTGTTTAATATGCTATAATGTACCTTTAAAAAATGGTTTAAGTTGCTGTTTTTCCTTTTCCCTTTTGTTGTTTTATCAGGTTCTGGAGATGGATGACTTTAACTTACACACTTATTGTTTGTGTATTCTTGACTAACTCACCTAAGATCTAAGCCTAAATAGTCTTCCCTGTTAATGGAAATTAAAAAGAAAGGGGCAATGAGGTTTTTACAATGTTGAAATGAGGTGACGTACATAAAAGTTTAAGCATAATACTTGGCACATAGTAAGCACTGAGTGAACGGTAGCCAATTTTATTCAAAATATTACCATAAACATAGTTGTAGATAATTTTTGTGCAAATTTATGAGGTTTTTGCTCAGAAGAAATCTTAAAGGTAAAATAGCTGAGTCAAAGGTATAGTCATAAAATTTTTGATAGCTATTACTAAGCTGTCAATAGGGAATATTAGCAATGCAGTAAAGATCCTTTTGCCTAAGGCAAATGAAATGGCTTTCACTCCCTTTCTTTACCAGCTTTGGATATGTTAGAGATTTATTTTTATTTTTTAAATTTGTATTTACTATGTATACATAATAGTTGTAAATATTTATGGGGTACACCTGATATTTTGACACAGCAAAAAATGTGTAATGATCAAATCAGGGTAACTGGGATATTCATCACTTCAACACAATGTTCCTTTGTGTCAGGAACATTCCAGTGCCATCCTTTTAGTTATTTTTAAGTATACGATAAATTATTGTTATCTGTTGTTGTTCTATTGTACTACAGAACACTCAATCTTATTTCTTCTTTCCAACTGTATGTATGTACGCATTAATCATCCCCTCTTTGTCCTTCCCCCAAGCTACCCTTCCTAGCCTCTGGCATTCTACATCATTCTATTCTTTATCTCCAGGAGTTCAATATTTTTTTTTTTAGCTCCCACATATTAGTGAGAATGTCTTTCAGTGCCTGGCTTATTTCACTTAACATAATATCCTCCAATTCATCAACGTTGTTGGAAATAACAGGATTTTATTAAAATGAAACAATACCAACTTTCTGGAAATGTGTACATTAAATATTGACAAGACATTTCTACATATTTTTCTGTGTTTTTTCATTTTTTTGCAGTAAGCTTATATTACTTACATAATCAAAAAATATTATTTATAAACATTAAATACTGAAACAAGTTTTTTTGCAGATGTTATTACTGTATTGTGTATCTAGAAAAGAGAGTTAACAGAAATACTATTATAACTAAGAAGATAATTAAGTGACCACATACAAGATGAACATATAGAAATCAACAGTTCTGTATACCATTAATCCGTGATTAAAAACTTTTAAAGATGTTTATATTCAGGTGAAAATAATCATTTTAATGAAATATATATTTTCTAGATTCTTAATCTAGAGCCATTACATCATTCCTTCAAAGGCTATGTTTTAGTAATATATTTGTTATTATTACTTTTCATTGTAATTATATGTTTAATGTATTAAAATATTATTCTGAGATGGAATTTATAGGATTTACCTATGCAAAGATATTAGATAATGGTACAAAGAAAAGGTTTAAAAATGCTGAATATTCTAGAGAATTATATCCTGTTTTATTTTATTTGAACTTTATATATAAGTGTAACTAAACATACAGCATAACATTTAATTTTGAATATCTAGAAACGTTGCATCACTTAATAATTTATAAATTTATGAAACTAATTTCAGAAAATATATGTTAGAATAAATTGGAAGCTTCTTTAAAGACATTTGTCTTCTTACTTCAAGAATAAAGTGATCTGGCTTAAAATTTTTAGCATGAAGAAAATAATTCAAATGTTGATAATATTTGGTGGAGATTTGTTTTAAAAATATATTAGTTTGTTTGCCTTTTTATAGAAATTTGACAGGGTGACAGGACGATTTCTTAAGGCAACAGTGGTATTTTTATATTTGTGTGACTAAGAAATTATTTACATGTTTTGAATGCTATTAACTTAACTATCCATGTGATCTCTACTTGAAACTCTAAAATCGATTCTACTTCTCAGTTTTGAGTACCCTCCTAAATTTATTCATAAACAATGTTCCTTTTTATTGTCCAACTAGTATAGATTTTTTTAGGAAAATCCTTTCCTTGGTTTGATGACTCTCCAATTCTTCAGCCAGTTGTTTCTGGTATAGAAATCACTTTCAATCAATACCAAAAAGATGTCTCAAAACCATAAATTTACATGCAAATTAAATGACCTACTCCTGAACAAATTTTGGATAAAGACCAATATTAAGGCAGAAATCAAAATATTTTTTGAAATGAATGTAAACAAATACACAACATAACAGAATCTCTGGGATATAGCTAAAGCAGTGTCAAGAGGAAAGTTTATAACACTAAATGCCTACATGAAGAAGTTAGTAAGATCTCAAATTAACAACCTAACATCACACCTAGAGGAACAAGAAAAACAAGAGAAAACCAACCACAAAGGTAGCAAAAGAAAATAAATAACCAAAATCAGAGCTGAACTGAACAACGGAGATATGAAAACCCATACAAAATACCAACAAGACCAAACATTTGTTCTTCAAAAGTATAAATAGGATTGATAGACCGCTAGCCAGATTAATAGATTAATACAGAAAAAAAGAGAAGATCCAAATAAACACAATCAGAAATGATAGAGGACACATTACCATGGACCCCAGAGAAATACAATAAACCCTGTTATAAACTACAAACATGAAAGGAATGGATAAATTCCTGGAAACATACAGCCTCCCAAGATTGAACCAGAGAGAAACCAAAATCTTGAACTTACTGATAATGAGTTCTGAAATTGAATCAGTAATTTTAAAAAAACCCTACCATCCAGAAAAAGCCCTAAACCAGTTGGATTCACAGCTTAATTCTACCAGATGCACAAAGGTGAGCTGGTAGCAATCCTACTGAAATTATTCAAAAAAATGGAGATGGAGGTACTCCTCCCTAACTCATTCTATCAGGCCAGCATCATTCTGATACCAAAACCTGAGAGACACAGTGAAAAAGAAAGTTTCAGGCCAGTAGTCCTGTGAACATAGACATAAAAAATCCTCAAGAAAATACTAGCAAACCAAATCCAGCAGCACATTAAAAAAATAATCCACCATGATAAAGTAGGCTTTATTGCTGGGATGCAAGGCTGGTTTAACATATACAAATTAGGAAATGTGATTCATCACATAAACAGAATTAAAAACAAAAACTGTGTGATGATCTCAATAAATTCAGAAAAGGCTTTGATAAAATTCAACACCCCTTCATGATAGAAACCTCAACAAACTAGGCATCAAAGAAGCATACCTCAAAAGCCAACATTGAAAAGTAAAACTAAAATTAGAAACAAGGAAACAAATTAAAAAACCCAAATAATCTGTTTTGCAGGAACCAAAACTAGATCCCAAGTGCCAGTAAGCAAGAATGTTACTTGCTCCTGAGGTTACTCTCCTATTCTCCTTATTAAAAAAAAAAAAAAAAAAAAAAAAATCCAAAAAACCTCACAAAAATAAAGCAAACAAAAGCCAAAAAATATTCTAAACTGTATCAGGTATATTACATTAGATAACAAACAATTTTGAAGTGTTCATAATATTGAAAACCAAATGTTTGCTTTTCACTCACTCTACTTTTCTGAATAGAGTGGCCAGGGGCTGTGTTCCTCATTATCACTCAGGCATCAAGGCCGATGTAGCATCCATGTTGACGCATTCTTCCACAGTTACTGAGGAAGGTCAAAGTACAGCTGGCATTCAGGAGGAGTACTCCAGCTTGGAGGTGACACACACCACTTCTGCCCAAAACTCATTGACCAGAATTAGAAGTCTGGTCCCATTAAACCACAAAAGCGCAGGAATTTGGTGCTTCATGGTGCCCAGAAGGAGATGAGAATCAGGTATCAATGAACCTGATCATTGTATGTTGACCATGTAAATATTTTTCTTCTTTTCTCTCCTCTACTGCCATCTCACACTTTCTGAGCAAGAACTTGCCTCTTCTTTTTTCACAAGGAAAAACTAAAACTACAAAGTATGAATTCTCTCAGATGCCTTACTCCAGAGTAACTAAATTACTGTAACTCCACTCATCTTCAGCCGCTTTATTCTGGTCTCAAAGGGATGCCCCGTCTCCTGGGAAAAGATATTCCTCTACATGCACTGAAGTTTACTTTCACTCCATTTCTTTAAAGACCCTGCTTCATCCATAATTTAATTTGATCCAATATTATAAATTTCATCATCACTTATGTACCTTCCTTCCAGTCTGTAAACAAGTTCAATTATCTCACTTTCATAAAACTTCTCACAACGTTGTTGTACTCTCTTTCCGTAAATGTGGAAAAACGGTACTTTATAATTTTTTTCTCTTTTTTAATTGTGAAAGATTACACATATAAAAGTGTTTATTTTATACATGTCTCTATCTATCTGTCTGTCTGTCTATCTATCTATCTATCTATCTATCTATCTATCTATCTATCTATCTAGGTTTTCATAATAAGAGAATGCCTCTATACATGGAATGTAAGAAATATTATAATACCCGGCCCTTTGAAGTCATCTTGTGTCACTTTTCTACTTAAACCCGTAGGAAGCCATTTGTAAAATTTTGAGATACTTATCTCCTTGCTATTCTTTGATAGTTTTAGCAAACACGTATATTCCTACTAAGAGCATTTTCTCTTATTTTTTACTATACTCATTTATAACTGTAATCCTACCACATGTATGATTCTCTATTCTTTGCATATTGTCTCAATATATAATTGTAAAGTTGAAATCTGTGGGTGCATTTATCCACAATTCATTGAGTTATACTGCTGTAGAAAATTCCATTGTTTGATATCTTATAATTTTGTTTTTGTTCATTCTACTGTTCACATACCTTTTGGTAGTTTCAAGGTTTCTTTTTTTGTTATTACTGACACTAACATTACGAAGTCCGGGCGCGGTGGCAGTGGCTCACACCTGTAATCCCAGCACTTTGGGAGGCTGAGGTGGGCGGATCACCTGAGGTCAGGAGTTCAAGACAAGCCTGGCCAACATGGTGAAACCCCGTCTCTACCAAAAATACAAAAATTAGTCAGGCGTGGTGGTAGGTGCCTGTAATCCCAGCTACTCAGGAGGCTGAGGCAGGAGAATCACTTGAAACCAGAAGGCAGAGGTTTCAGTGAGCCGAGATAGCACCATTACACTCTAGTCTGGGGGACAAGAGCGAGACTTCGTCTCAAAACAAACAAACAGAAATATATATGTTATTACGAATATTCTGTCTCAGATATTCAAAACAAGATAAACTATTCTCTAAGATTTGCACATGAAAATGAAATTTTTGGGTCATCAAGTATATATACGTTAAACCTTACTTAGTAATGACAGGTTATCTTTCATAATGCCTCAATCAGTTAACACTCCCCAACCATAGGATATAATTTCTGCTGTTGCACAACACTGCCAACATTTAGTATTGTAACACGTTTTACATTTTTATAAATCTACTAGGTGTGAATCATTTCATAAGAATTTTAATTTGCATTTTTCTAAGCATTAATATGGTTGAATGTTGATTCATATTTTATTGAACATTTATGTTTCCTTTCCTCTGTAATACTTGTTCAAGACTTTTGCTCATTTTTCTATTAAATCATTAGGTTTAAAATAAATAGGTGTTTTGCATATATTCTATATGCTACGCTATTCTATTTAGAACTATTTACATTAAAATGCTACTTCCCAGATTATGGTTTATCTTTTCACATTTCCTAATGACTTTTGACAAATAGAAGTTTTTTTTTAAAGTATCAAAATTTTCAATATTTTTCTTTATGGTTTTCACTCTTTAAATATCATGAGTTCTTACCCTAGGGATGTAAAGATATTCTCCTATGTTTTCTTTTTAAATATGTCTTCCCAAATTATTTGTCATAGAGGAGAGATCACATTGTATTTTTTCAAGTACCCAGATGTCCCAGTACAACTTATAGAATAGTGAATTTTCCCCACAGATCTTCAGTGTTGGCTGTCATATCATGTTTCTGTTTTATTAGCCTAATCTCATATTCCTATGACAATAAACTTTGCTATACTTTCTTAATAAACATTTTCTTAATTTTCTTTTAACAAATCTTGATAAGTAGTTGGCCTACCCTCTTTCCTCAAAGAGATAATCTTTTTAAAGAGTGTTGATAATTTTTGGCATTTGAACTTTTATATATATATATATTTTTTTTTTTTTGAAATTTTTTTGAAATGGAGTTTTGCTCTTGTCACCCAGGCTGGAGTGCAGTGGCGCAATCTCAGCTCACTGCAACCTCCACTTTCTGGGTTCCAGTGATTCTCCTGCCTCAGCCTCCTGAGTATGTGGGATTACAGGCAGCCACCACCATGTCCGGCTAATTTTTTGTATTTTCAGTAGAGACAGGGTTTCACCATGTTGGCCAGGCTGGTCTCGAACTCCTGACCTGAGGTGATCCACCTAACTTGGCCTCCCAAAGTGGTGGGATTACAGGCATGAGCCACCACACCCGGCCTTTAATGTACATCTTAAAATCAGCTTGACATGATCCATTAAGACCATGTTAACATTTTGTTAAAAATGTAGTGAATCTAGAGAGCAATTCAGGACCAAAAGTAATTTTAGAATTCTGAGACATCTTATCCATGAGCATTGTATATCTACAGTTATTTCAGGTTTTTTGAAGTTCTTTCACTGTATTTTTTCAACATAAAGGTCTTATATATTTTTGTTCAACTTATTTCTTCAGTTATTCTTTGTTATATTCAAACTGTACGTATGTCATTGTTATCTTGTAAACAACAAACATGCTTGTTACTGTAGGATAGAAATGCAACTGATAATTATGACTGATTTTATGTCTAGCAATTGTGCTAAATCTTCATATTAATTTTAATAATGTTTTGTCATTAATTACTTTTTTATTTTACTCTTTCTTTTTTTAATTATTGTTTATTTTTCTTGATTGGATGCATTGTTGAGTATTAATACAATTTTGAAAAAAAGAAGTAATGGTAACATTTATTTTGCATTTCAATAAAAATACTTTTAGTATTTTACAATTGCTATGCAAATAATAATAATGTTATTATTTCGTAGAGAGCTTTTATCATGTGAAGAAAGTTACCTTCAATTTCTGTATCAATCAGGGAAATCTAAGTATAAAACAAAACCACGAATCTCAGAATCTTAACACAATACATTGCTTGCTCATTTCATAGTTTAAGCTGGTTGGAATAAATAACTCTTTACCGTGTATCCACTTATGTACATTCCCTAGGTCTTAGGAGTCTTTTCCTGGATTCTTTATATTTGGCTGACAGACAGCAAGCAAAGAAAGAGGGAATGTAGGATATCACATAGGAGGTCCTGGGTCCAAGTCTAGAAATGTCATTTGTGGCTTTCATCAGTCAAGATACCACACAGCCATGTGACCTCTTTTGGATAAAATGGGTTTACTCTTTAAGAAACCATTGTTTAATGGGGTTTAGCATCTGTCTAAAACATAAATACATAAAACTTTTTCAGAAATGTCATTATAAATAATTCTACAGAGGTGTGCATGTTCATTAGTATACTGTCATTAAAGTGGTGGGATGCACTGGAAAGAATAGTAATTTTGGAATCCAGAAAGCTATGTTCTTATTCTATTTCTCAGGAGTTCAGGAAATAACAGTTTGGGATTAGAGAATCTTTAAGTAAATAATACTTAATTCCTTCAATCACTTGTTAAATAAGTGCAAAGCAGGTTCACTACACAGTGGTTACCACTTCAGCCCACTGCAACTCGGGCTGTAATTTCTACGATTTGTATGAGTATACCGGGATAGAATACTCACACAAGTTGAGTAAAGCAACTTTATTACTTACAGATAGGCAGAAAGGGACAGTAGAAGCCTGAGATTCATAGTGGGTCCATTTCCCAAGGCTCAGGAAAGCTGCCCAGGGCAAATGGACTCATCTACGGGTACCCCACCTCATATCATTGCTAAGTGACTACAAAAAACACCTGCCCTGGGTTTTATAACCCCAAGCAACACAAATCAATGGGTTAAAGTTTTGTAGAATATCTTGTCCCAGGAAGGACAAAGGCGGAGACTGGGCTATTCTAACCTGTTTCTCTGTATTTCAGGATGTTGCATTCCCAGAACATTCTACACTTATTCTTGAGAACTGCAAGCGAGAAAGGGAGAACTGAGTTAGTCCAAGGCCACCATTTGAACTGTCCTGCAATTAACATTTATTTTTTTCCACAATGATGAGTCCTCTATCATATATTTTTATTAGGGTGTTGTATAATATGAAGTGAAGATAAGCTATCACTAAAATCAATTGCTGATAAAAATTTCTTTCACTCTTATTGGGCAAAAGTATACACCTCTTTCGTATGCCTCTCTGTTTTGACTTTAAAGCCTTCTAGACATAATACTTTATGAAATAATGCCACAGTGATTAACCATTATTCTTTTGAAAAGTATATCTCCCAGTATTCCTTTTGAAAGGTTTATCATTTTCATTTAATAACAAAATTATGATAAATTCTAAATACAATCATGTTATTTTAGCATCTTAATTAATTTAAAAGCCTCAAAATTTTACAGTAAATAAGCACTTAATTAATTAAGCAGTTCATATGTGCTCAGCACTAATGTGCTTGCCATATATTGAGCAAAAAAGCATAAACATATGACATCATGGCATAATGTTTTCAAAAATATAATTGAATGCTTTATTAGACAATTATTCAGTCATGATTTTGGGTAGGAAATAACTGGAACACACAAACAGGATAATTTGATAAGAACTAGAGACACTTTTTAAAAGTTATGTGCAGGGTTTAAATAATCCAAAAAGGGATAGTGCAGACCCCATAGGGCTAGTAACACTGGGGGATTTTCCTACCTCTATACCTGAAGGGACAAAAGTTATTGGAATATGGAGGGTGTGATGATGTGCAGAGATCACCTAAAGGAACTCTGGTCTTTATATAGAGACACAGCCAATTCTCAGTAATGTAACAGGGAGAGAAGCAGGGCAACCAATTTTGTCATTGATTTTTCAGAAAGTTGTATCTTCTAAAACTCAACTATCTGCAGTGGAATGTTAAATAACTCAAAAATCTTCAAGATTAGGGAGGTCAATGTAAGTTTCAATATAATTATTCTGTTGATGTTCACATTTAAAATAAAATTTCATGGCTTAATCAGAGTCCTGACCTCATTCTCTTCTCATTTTGTCTTCTGCTATTATGCCATATAGACCAAACCCTACCTGTGGCTGGAAGGCAAGTGAGCCCATTAATAGCAGCTTGGTCAGCCTCCAGGAAAGCAGGATTGAGAAGGAGGAAAAGTGTATCTGCAAAGAAGTCAAACAGAAGATACCCATCCCAGAAAAGCTGCTCTGAATAATGCTTAACCACACAGCTCTTGAGTAGATGTCTGGGTATGAACTTTAGCTCTTCTACTAACTGGCTATATGACCTTAGGAAAAACACCTAACCTCCCTATGTCTCAGTTACTCTATTCAAAAGAGCAGGTAATAGTGTTGGTTATTTTGTGAGCTTCAATAAGAAATAAATGTGGGAACATATATAAAATGCTTAGGACATGTCTATCACATGGCAGACATTTAAGAAATTTTGGCTATTTTTTTATAATATGGCATTACTAATAAAGCTCTCTGGTTTTCTAATCTGAGAAAGAAGACAAGATCTTCTTCTGCCTACCAGAAGCAGATCTAACAAATTGATACAATTTTTCATTGTTTGCTCATTACCTATTAGGCTCCCACTTCTAATATTACTAAATCTCCCATCTAGTTAATACTTTTATATATAAATTAAAACCTGTTCTAAGGAATGGCTCAACAAGGCCCATTCATAACAGCTACTGAAAAAAAATTTCTTATGGCATTTGTTCAAACTATTCACTGGTTTAAACCAAGGGGCAGAAAATCTAATTGTTTAACTTTTTAAATTAATAAATCAGAAGTGGAGATTAATTGGGGGAGAAAGCTTTTGATAATGTATTAATTGTGCAGACCAACACATAAAGATAGTTCTATTTATGCCTGCCCCATGCATACATCAGTGCATCTATTTTTTAACTACATAAATGTATATTGAGTACCTACTATATGAGAGATATAAAACTCAGTGCTGATCATTAAAAGATAAAGTGACAAAATTGGTCTACTATTAGCGAAAGTCATATTTACAGAGTAAGAATGTAAAGATGAAGGTAAAACCATCATAAAGTGTCATGAAAGTCCGTTTGTGCAAATGACAAATCTTTTTGCATAAGGTGAGAAATTCTTTAGAAAAGAAATAACATTAGAGCTGGATCTTAAAGGATGACATTTTTAATATTAAGTAATTCCTATGTTATGAATCAGCTAACCTGTCATGAAAAGGCCCTTCTTATTCATGTATTAGATTGAAGCATATTTAGTTGCCATTTTTGCAGATCAAAATTATCGAATATTAGCAATATCATAAAGCTTCAAATCAATGCATAAGTAAAAGTGGTATTATCCCAAAATTTTTATTTCACATTTAGCTATATTTGTTCTCTAATCTAAGAGTCAAATATACATGCATTGCAGAGATTTTCCTTTTTAAGTTTAAGGGGCAAGAGGTACATTTGGAACCAAAGAATTCCAGAGACTAGGAAGTAAAGTGAATTATATACAGGTCTTACTATGTAATAACAATATCTACCTCAGATTAACAGTATGTAAATCACTGGATACAAAATAATTTATTAAGTCTCACCCTGATCTATGAGGTAGGTATTATTTATCCATATTTCAAGAATCAAGAATGATAAAGAGATATGTATCTTTCTCAGGTTTCCATTGAAAGGGGCAGAACTGCATTTTGAACCCAAGCAGTCTGACTCCAGAAATTGTGCTCTTGACTGTTGTATACTTTGCTTCTTCAAAAAGCAAAAATGCAAATGGAAGCAAAAGGAAAGCATATTATGACATATACAGGTTGAATATCCTTTATCTGTAATGTTTGGGACCAGAAGTGTTTAGAATTTCAGTTTTTTTTTCTGATTTTAGAATATTTGCATACACATAATGAGATATCTTGGAAATGGGAACAAGGTCTAAACCCAAAATTCATTTAAGTTTCATATACACTTTATACACATAGCCTGAAGGTAATTTTATAAAAATTTTTTTTAGTTATTTCGTGCATGAAATGAAGTTCATGTACATTAAACTATCAGAAAGTAAAGGTGTCACTCTCTCAGCCACCTATGTGGACAATCTCTGGTTGTTTGGCATTGCCATCATTCCTGACTCTGAATTTATATCCTAACAATAAGTAATCATTTTCTTACACTTATTCACACAAAAGTGCTTAAAAGTGAACAATATGGCATACCATTAATATAGTGAAAAAATAATGGGTTTAGGGTAACTAAGCAGCACAGTGGCATCACCAGAATACCTCTATCAGCTGTGAAAGAGCAGCAGCAAACAACTGCAAGCACTTAGTCCCCACCTGCAATGCTGTGTTTTGATTAAAATACACTGTATTTTATTTCCTTCGGTGAGAAGAAACATCAGAAGCAGTCGGGGGACTAGGAAATGGGTTCTCTAGGGAGAAAGAAGCATTCTGCTGTTGGCTTTAAAAGAATATTTCCTCGTTAATGCTGCCTCATTTATGTTTTTGTCTTCGAAGTTTCTCTTTGATTTTATAAACTGACATGAATTCTTGTTCTGTTATCACTGCCCACTGCTTTAGTTCTTCTATAAGCCCATCACACATTTTTGCCATGTTAGTCTACAGACACATTTCTCTGCACTGTTAATATCATCTTCATTGTTGCTATTATCACAATCACCTTGATTCAGAACCATTTTGTCTCTTTCACAATTGGGCAATGTATGCAGGGATTTTCTAGTTTTTAGTAACTTTTGCTTATCACTTTCAGCATAGAACTTCAACAGTTTTTCCTTCTGTTTCTTCAGGTGGTCTACGGTCTTCATTCCAACACCATACTCTTCTGGAAGACATTTCACACTGAGACGCTGCTGTCCAGTTTCTCTTAACAGCTTGACTTTCTGTACTATAAACAAAATGTTTCCTCATTTTCTCATCGCTGTTACCCATTGGGATATCTGCAGGCCTTTTTGACATTTTTAACAATATCTTTACATCAAAAAGCACAGTAAGCAAAAAAAGTACAATGAGTAATGTCTGTTGGTCTTGACCCCTTTGTGGGCCATTGTAAGGAAATTGCCTTGGTGCATCCAGCCTACACATGTGCCATTTTATTACCTTTTGTGAGTGTGCTTGCATGAGGGAATCTGGGCATGTGCAGAAAAGATATATCATAGCTGATGGGTGTTAGGAGGGTCTTTTTTCCCCTTGAGGCACTGAATAAGCTGTGTGTTGTGCACCTGCACTATCTAATCCTTCAATCATTCATTCTATTGACTGCAACCTGTCATATGAAGTCAGGTGTGGAATTTTCCAACTGTGGCTTCATGTCAATGTTCAAAAAGTTTCAGGTTTTTTTTTACCATTTCGAGTTTCAGATTATTGGATAAGGGATGTTTAACCTGTATATATAAATGACAAATTTGAAACCTAGGTTAAAAAACTGTTAGGTGAAAGAAGGTCACTATAATGCTAAAGCTTCTATGAAGCTTAAAATGTAGATATTAAATTCAAATCTTAAAATATTCTAGAAGTAATTCCATCATGGAGGACTCATCCTAGAGATTTATTTGTGGACCTTCATAATTATGTTTATAGCATTATTGGTAATAGAAACAGATTGGAGCAACTCAAATGTCTTTCAGTGTGGTACTTAACTGAGTGCATTTTCTCTACCAATTTTATTTTTATTCTTGAATTACTTTGAGGCTGGGTTGACATTTCTTGCTGATATGTCCTATAACTTGAAAATATGTGTATATGTATTAGTCAGTTCTCATGCTGCTAATAAAGACTTCCCCAAGACTGAGTAATTTATAAAGGAAAGAGTTTTAATTAACTCACAGTTTACCATGGCTGGGGAGGCCTCAGGAAACTTACAAACATGGTGGAAGGGGTAGCTAACATGTCCTTCCTCACATGGTAGCAGCGAGAAGAAGTGTCGAGCAGAAGGAGGAAGAGCCCCTTATAAAGCCATCAGATCTCATGAGAACTCACTATCATGAGAGCAGCATGAGGGTAACTGCCCCCCATGATTAAATTACCTCCCACTGGGCCCCACCCACGACACGTGGAGATTATGAGAACTACAATTCAAGATGAGATTTGGGTGGGGACACAGCGAAACCATATGAGTATGTTCCTAGTTTTATTTCTAACATTGAATGTTGCTGGGTAGAAGTCTAAGGCCAGGTTGGTTGTTCCAACTTTTAAGTGGAAGGGGCTCTTTTTTCTACCTACAAATAGGCAGAATTAGTTTTTCTATCTTGATATGCATTAATTTAGCCAGAATATTTCTGAGTTCAGCTTTTTGAAACATTTATTTTTCTAAAATGCTGTGTTATTTTTCTATCTGTAAATTAATGTCAATTTTTGAATTAGGAATTTTTTGACTAACAAAGTTCAATAATTCCAAAATGTTCTAAAATTCCCTGGATGATCCGATCACTCACTGCTTACATTTTCTGCTACAATGACCTTCTCTCTCTTTTTCAAATAAGCATGGCCTTTGCAGTAAAGCTCACTTCTTGAGTCCTATCACCTGGCTATCTCCTTCACTCTCAGGTTAAGTAAAATTGTTTTAAAGTTAAGCAACTTTTCTTCAATTTCAGGATGACACTTTACTGACCTCCAAAACCTCAGGATAGATTACATTTCACTATTAATTATTTTTCACAGCATCCTGTCTTTGGCATTTACAGCACATATTTCAATTACAACTATTAAGTACATAAAACTATTTATTTAATTTATTGCTCTACAACCTGTAAGATTATTCCACTACAGATTGTAAGACAGGGAGCATATCTGCTTTATTCATATGGAATCTCTAGCATCTTACCATCTCACAAAGAGTTTTTGTTAAATGGACAAATGGATGCATCAATAGATGAATCCAATAATTTGTTAAATATATTATTAAAAATCTGTCCAATTTTTAAAGTCTGAAATCCCATTTTGATAGTTTTATCGCCTTTTTCACTTACTTTAATTTGGTTACTTAAAGGCCATTAATATCTTCACACTTACCAGTATACCTCCTATACAACCTTTAAAAAATCAGAGAATCCTACCACTGCACCTATAGACCAAATACACTACAAACCTAGTCCTTCTATTCACTTTCGTCCAGCTCCTTACTCTGTGCCAGTTTCCAGCTCATGTGCATTCTGCTGGGCCCATTCCACACTTGAGCACCTGAGGATCTGAACACTGACAGCAGCTTGCTTATTCATCTCTCTAACTAGGACTAAGCCTCTCAACCTCCACAATACAAGAAATAATTCAGACACTTGAAGGTAAAATCGTTATCTTCTTGTTCCAGGCTTCTCTCCCATTCAAACAGGTCTATGATCTCCATTTTTCTTTGACTTGGAATATAAATTACTTTCCCTTCCATTGTTACTGTCTTAATGAAAAAGAAGGGCTGACTATAAAAGAAGAAAGCCTAACCCTTTAAATGCCTGGGTGATTTATATCCATACTTTTGGACTCATGTCTATCCTGTTTCTGTATCTGAAATGAAGGTAAACTCACAGCTGGCACACCAAGAAAAATAGCAAATTACTCATATCTCTTTCATATTAAAAAGCAGTTGTTTTTGAAAAGCTAGGACAATTTTGGTGAAAATACAAGATTTGGGAATGGTTTTGATGACACTAATAAAATAAAAGATCATATTTTTAATATAAATTTAAATATGAGAAAATGCATGATCTTTAGGTGAATGCTTGTTATGATACAGTTCTCTTTACCAGTTTCTTCCATCTACAAACCACAAGGATGCTGATTTAATAATAATTTTATTTGTATTGTATTGGATGTTACTCAAATCATATCTTATTATCTTTATGTTTATATTAAAACAACAAATAATCATGCCTCCCCCTAGTTATCTTTTAACTTGGTTCTGATGCATGCACATATCAAGGTGATACGGTTTGGCTGTGTCCCCACCCAAAACTCATCTTGAATTGTAGCTCCCATAATTCCCACATGTTGTGGGAGGGACATGGTGGGAGATAAATGAATCATGGGAGCCATTTCCCACATACTGTTCTGCTGGTAGTGAATAAGTCTCACAAGATCTGATGGTTTTATAAAGGGAAACCCCTTTCACTTGTTTCTCATTTTTCTCTTGTCTGCTGCCATGTAAGATGTGCCTTCTGCCTTTCACCATGATTGTGAGGCCTCCCAGCCATGTGGAATTGTGAGTCCATTAAACCCTTTTTTCTTTATAAATTACCCAGTCTCGGGTATGTCTTAATCAGCAGTGTGAAAACGGACTAATACACATGGCTCTGTGACTTCTTTCTGATTATTATGTTGGCTTTTGTCTCAATGTCTTTAAAACTAAAAAACAGTCCTCGTTATATGTATAAAATCATAATGTAGCCTTCAAAATGTCTTTTAGAACCTGTCACAGCTATAATTATATAAACTATAACAATTATCATTACATATAATAATTATAGCATAATTGCCAGTGCAGACTCTAGTTCAAGATGACTGAGTCTATATTAGGACTGAACCATTTATTACCTGCCTTCCATTAGGCAAGTAACTTCTATAGATTCCTAAAAAATGGTGATAGCAGTACTACTGAACTCACTGTTTTACTGTGAAGATTAATTGAAATTAAATGAGAGAGTTAGTCATAGAGGGTCCTCAATCAGAAATTCTCATTACTTCAATTGAATATTATGGTATACTTGAATTATCCCAATTTACCTCAGAAAAAAATTAAACATATACTCTTTATCAATTCCATCTCACTTCCTTTTTACTTATTCTTAGGACAACAGTGATTCTGCTGAAACAAAAAGGAAAAAAAGAAAAAATCCAACTTAATGGAAGCTTATTTTTAATATTACCCTTTCTTAAAAAATTGATAACAGAAGGGAAGATGTGGAATTTTCATGGCACATCTTCAGAATCACGCTAGGTTTGCTTGATTTAACTTTCATTTTAGATTGCAGACTTGGCATTATTTCACAAGATTATATACTAGTGAAACTTTATATGTAAATTTTCTCTACCAACTTTGTACACTACATATCCAGTTTCGCAGATCACTTAAAATGATCAAGACCCTGAATAAACCTCTTTGCATTCTGATGCTTTCTCTGTAATCCCAAAATATCTTCAGTCACGTTGATGAAATACACTTTGAAGATCAATCTGAAGCCACAGATAGCAATCAAATTTTATTTTAAATGTAATCATTAACTTTTTAAAAAAAAATATTTCCATAGGTTTTTGGGGAACAAGTGGCATTGGGTTACATGAGTAAGTTATTTAGAGGTGATTTGTGAGATTTTGGTGCACTCATCACCCGAGCAGTATACACTGAATCCAATTTGTAGTCTTTTATCCCTACTCCCTCCCACCCTTACCCCCAAGTCCCCGAAGTTCATATTATCATTCTTTTTTTTTTTTTAATACTTTAAGTTCTGGGATACATGTGCAGAACATGCAGATTTGTTACATAGGTATACATGTGCAAGGGTATTTCTCCTAATGTTACCCCTCCCCTTGCCTCTCACCCTCCAACAGGCCCTGGTTTTTAATGTTCCCCTCCCTGTCTGTATCCATGTGTTCTCATTGTTCAACTCCCAATTATGAGTGACAACATGTGGTGTTTGGTTTTTCTGTTCTTGTGTTAAATTGCTGGGAATTATGGTTTCCAGCTTCATCCGTGTCCCTGCAAAGGACATGAACTCATTCTTTTTTATGGCTGCATAGTATTCCATGGTGTATATGTGTCACATTTTCTCTATTTAGTCTATCATTGATGGGCATTTGGGTTGGTTCAAAGTCTTTGCTATTGTGAGTAGTGCTGCAATAAACATATACGTTTGTTATTACTTTCTAAAGCCTACTTCTGTCAATTCGTCAAACTCATTTTCTGTCCAGTTTTGTTCCCTCGCTGGCGAGGAGTTGTGATCCTTTGGAGGAGAAGGGGCATTCTGGGTTTTGGAATTTTCAGCATTTTTGCACTGTTTTTTCCTCGTCTTCACGGATTTATCTACCTTTGATCTTTGACGTTGGTGATCTTTGGATGGGGTTTTTTGCACGGGCATCCTTTTTGTTGATGTTGATGTTATTGCTTTCTGTTAGTTAGTTTTCCTTCTAACAGTCAGGCCCCTCTTCTACAGGTCTGCTGGAGTTTGCTGGGGGTCCACTCCAGACCCTGTTTGCCTGGATATCACCAGCAGAGGCTGCAGAACAGCAAAGATTGCTGCCTGCTCCTTCCTCTGGAAGCTTCGTCCCAGAGGGGCACCCGCCAGATGCCAGCAGAAGCCCTCCTATATAAGGTGTCTGTAGGCATGGGGGTCAAGGACCCACTTGAGGAGGCAGTCTGTCCCTTAGCAGAGCTCAAGCACTGTGCTGGGAGATCCACTGCTCTCTTCAGAGCTGGTAGGCAGGAAAGTTTAAGTCTGCTTAAGCTGTGCCCACAGCTGCCCCTTCCCCCAGGTGCTCTGTCCCAGGGAGATGGGAGTTTTATCTATAAGCCCCTGACCGGGGCTGCTCCCTTTCTTTCATAGATGCCCTGCCCAGAGAGGAGGAATTTAGAGAGGCAGTCTGGCTAGAGTGGCTTTGCTGTGCTGCAATGGGTTCCACCGAGTTTGAACTTCCCGGAGGCTTTGCATACACTGTGAGGGGAAAACCACCTATTCAAGCCTCAGTAATGGTGGACACCCCTCCCTCTACCAAGCTTGAGCCTCCCAGGTCAACTTCAGACTGCTGTGCTGGCAGTGAGAATTTCAAGCCAGTGGATCTTAGCTTGCTGGGCTCTGTGGGCATGGGATCCACTGAGCAAGACCACTTGACTCCTTGGCTTCAACCCCCTTTCCAGGGGAGTGAATGGTTCTGTCTTGCTGGCATTCCAGCTGCCACTAGGGTACAAAAAAAATCTGCAGCTAGCTCAGTGTCTGCCTAAATGGCTGCCCAGTTTTGTGCTTGGAACCCGGGGCCCTAGTGATGTAGGCACTCAAGGGAATCTCCTGCTCTGCAGGTTGTGAAGACTGTGGGAAAAGTGTAGTGTCTGGGCCAGGTAGCACCATCCCTCAGGGCACAGTCCCTCACAGCTTCCCTTGGCTACAGGAGGGTTACCTGACCCCTTGCACTACCCATGTGAGGTGACACCCCACCCTGCTTCTGCTGGCCTTCTATGGGCTGCACCCACTGTCTAACCAGTCCCAATGAGATGAACTGGGTACCTCAGTTGGAAATGCAGAAATCATCCACCTTCTGTGTTGGTCTCGCTGGGAGCTGCAGACCAGAGCTATTCCTATTCAGCCATCTTGCCAGCCGTCTCCATTGTATTATTCTTATGACTTTGCATCCTCATAGCTTAGCTCCCACTTATGAGTGAGAACATATGATGTTTGGTTTTCCATTCCTGAATTACTTAACTTAGAATAATAGTCTCCAGTTCCATCCAGGTTGCTGTGAATGCCATTACCATTAATTAATTCCTTCTAATAGCTGAGTAGTATTCCATCATAAATATGTATATTATATATATATATAATATATATCACAATTCCATCATAAATATCTTTGCTGTTCTGCAGCCTCCGCTGGTGATATCCAGGCAAACAGGGTCTGGAGTGAACCTCCAGTCATTATATGAAAAAGATACTTGCACATGTATATTTATAGCAGCACAATTCAAAATTGCAAAAATGTGGAACCAGCCCAAATGCCCATCAATCAATGAGTGGGTAAAGAAATATACATATACACACATATATATTAGTGTGCAAGTATCTTTTTCATATAATGACTTCTTTTCCTCTGGGTAGATACCCAGTAATGGGATTGCTGGATCAAATGGTAGTTCTACCTTTAGTTCTTTAAGGACTTTCCATATTGTTTTCCATAGTGGTTGTACTAGTTTACATTCCCGCTAGCAGTGTAGAAGTGTTCCCTTTTCACTGCATCCATGCTAACATCTACTTTTTTTTTTTTTTTTGACTATGGCCATTCTTGCAGGAGTAAACCTAAAATTCATATAGAAGCCAAAAAGAGCCCATGTAGCCAAAGACAGACTAAGCAAAAGAACAAATCTGGAGGCATCACGTTACCTGACTTTAAACTATACTATAAGGTCATAGTTACCAATACTGCATGGTGCTATTATAAAAACAGGCACATAGAACAATGAAATAGAATAAAGAACCCAGAAGTAAACCCAACTACTTACAGCCAACTGATCTTCAACATAGCAAACAAAAACATAAAGTGGGGAAAGGACACCCTATTCAACAAATGGTATGGGGATAACTGGCAAGCCACGTGCTGGAGAATGAAACTGGATTCTCACCTCTCACCTTATACAAAAATCAACTCAAGATGGATCAAGGACTTCAATCTAAGACCTGAAACTATAAAAATTCTAGAAGATAACATCGAAAACACTCTTCTAGACATTGACTTAGGCAAAGATTTCATCACCATGAATCCAAAACCAAACGCAACAGAAACAGAGATAAATAGGTGGGACTTAGTTAAACTAAAGAGCTTCTGCACAGCAAAAGGAACAGTCATCAGAGTAAACAGACAACCCACAGACTGGGAGAAAATCTTCACAATCTATACATCCAACGAATGACTAATATCCAGAATCTACAAGGAACTCAAACAAATTAGCAAGAAAAAACAAACAACCCCACCTAAAAGTGGGCTAATGACATGAATAGATGATTCTCAAAAGATTTACAAATGGTCAGCAAACATATGAAACAATGCTCAACACCACTAAAGATCAGGGAAATGCAAATGAAAACCACAATGCAATACCACCTTACTCCTGCAAGCATTAACTTTTTAAAAGTAACATTGAAACCATTGCTTTTGGTGTTTTAGACATGAAGTCCTTGCCCATGCCTATGTCCTGAATGGTAATGCCTAGGTTTTCTTCTAGGGTTTTTATGGTTTTAGGTCTAACGTTTAAGTCTTTAATCCATCTTGAATTAATTATTGTATAAGGTGTAAGGAAGGGATCCAGTTCCAGCTTTCTACATATGGCTAGCCAGTTTTCCCAGCACCATTTATTAAATAGGGAATCCTTTCCCCATTGCTTGTTTTTCTCAGGTTTGTCAAAGATCAGATAGTTGTAGATATGCGGCGTTATTTCTGAGGGCTCTGTTCTGTTCCATTGATCTATAGCTCTGTTTTGGTACCAGTACTGTGCTGTTTTGCTTACTGTAGCCTTGTAGTATAGTTTGAATTCAGGTAGTGTGATGCCTCCAGCTTTGTTCTTTTGGCTTAGGATTGACTTGGCCTTGCGGGCTCTTTTTTGGTTCCATATGAACTTTAAAGTAGTTTTTTCCAATTCTGTGAAGAAAGTCATTGGTAGCTTGATGGGGATGGCATTGAATCTGTAAATTACCTTGGGCAGTATGGCCATTTTCACGATATTGATTCTTCCTACCCATGAGCATGGAATGTTCTTCCATTTGTTTATATCCTCTTTTATTTCATTGAGCAGTGGTTTGTAGTTCTCCTTGAAGAGGTCCTTCACGTCCCTTGTAAGTTGGATTCCTAAGTATTTTATTCTCTTTGAAGCAATTGTGAATGGGAGTTCACTCATGATTTGGCTCTCTGTTTGTCTGTTATTGGTGAATAAGAATGCTTGTGATTTGTGCACATTGATTTTATATCCTGAGACTTTGCTGAAGTTGCTTATCAGCTTAAGGAGATTTTGGGCTGAGACAAGGGGGTTTTCTAGATATACAATCATGTCATCTGCAAACAGGAAAAATTTGACTTCCTCTTTTCCTAATTGAATACCCTTTATTTCCTTCTCCTGCCTAATTGCCCTGGCCAGAACTTCCAACACTATGTTGAATAGGAGTGGTGAGAGAGGGCATCCCTGTCTTGTGCCAGTTTTCAAAGGGAATGCTTCCAGTTTTTGCCCATTCAGTATGCAATGGCAACAAAAGCCAAAATTGACAAATGGGATCTAATTAAACTAAAGAGCTTCTGCACAGCAAAAGAAACTACCATCAGAGTGAACAGGCAACCTACAAAATGGGAGAGAATTTTCACAATCTACTTATCTGACAAAGGGCTAATATCCAGAATCTACAATGAACTCAAACAAATTTACAAGAAAAAAACAAACAACCCCATCAAAAAGTGGGCAAAGGACATGAACAGACACTTCTCAAAAGAAGATATTTATGCAGCCAAAAGACACATGAAAAAATGCTCACCATCACTGGCCATCAGAGAAATGCAAATCAAAACCACAATGAGATACCATCTCACACCAGTTAGAATGGCAATCATTAAAAAGTCAGGAAACAACAGGTGCTGGAGAGGATGTGGAGAAATAGGAACACGTTTACACTGTTGCCGGGACTGTAAACTAGTTCAACCATTGTGGAAGTCAGTGTGGCGATTCCTCAGGGATCTACAACTAGAAATTCCATTTGATCCAGCCATCCCATTACTGGGTATATACCCAAAGGACTATAAATCATGCTGCTATAAAGACACATGCACACGTATGTTTATTGTGGCACTATTCACAATAGCAAAGACTTGGAACCAACCCAAATGTCCAACAATGATAGACTGGATTAAGAAAATGTGGCACATATACACAATGGAATACTATGCAGCCATAAAAAATGATGAGTTCATGTCCTTTGTAGGGACATGGATGAAATTGGAAATCATCATTCTCAGTAAACTATCGCAAGGACAAAAAAACCAAACACTGCATGTTCTCACTCATAGATGGGAACTGAACAATGAGAACACATCGACACAGGAAGGGGAACATCATGCTCTGGGGACTGTTGTGGGGTGGGGGGAGGGGGAAGGGATAGCATTAGGAGATATACCTAATGCTAAATGACGAGTTAATGGGTGCAGCACACCAGCATGGCACATGTATACATATGTAACTAACTGCACATTGTGCACATGTACCCTAAAACTTAAAGTATAATAATAATAAAAATAAAAAAATAAAAAAACATTGAAACCTAGAGTGACCTCCCTAATCTTGTCAATTTTTGCAGTGTTTAAAGCGTCACTGAAGACAGTTGAATTTTAAAAGGTATATTTTTCTGAAAATCTGATTACGAAAACTAAATTCTATCAAAATTTATCCTCAGGGAGAATCTATGCCATAGATTGTGTATGAGAAACAGAACAAAACGAAAGCTAAAGGTAGAGACACAGAAAGAGCAAGCAAATCTTAGACTGCATTAAAGAAAATCATAAGGTGAAGAAACATTTTGATGCATTAAGCCTATAGATCCACCCATGTGCAGCCATACCTTCTACTCTTATAGCTCAGAGTATATTAGCCCAAATAGTCCTTCTATTGCCAAGGTCATCTCTCCAGAAGAATTTGATGGATCAAGAGCTGTGAGCAGCATTTCCTTCTTCTTTAGGGCTAATTAGTATACTCTGTGTGTGTGTGTGTGTGTGTGTGTGTGTGTGTATCAAATTTTATCTATCTATTCATCTGACGATGGACCTTAGGTAAGTTGCATATCTTGGCCATTGTGAATACTGCCACAATGAACATGGAAATGCAGATATTTCTTCAATATATTGATTTCAGTTCTTTCAAATATATACCCAGTAGTGGGATTGACGGATCATCTGGGAGTTCTATTCTTGTTTTTTTAAGGAAGCTCTATACTGTTTATCATGATGGCCATACTAATTTATCTGCCTACCAACTAAGTACAGGAGTTTTCTTTTCTCCTTATCCTCACCTGCACTTATCTTTAATTTTTTTGATGAAAGTCATTATAACAGATCTGAAGTGATATATCATTGTAGTTTTAATTTGCATTTCTCTAATGATTAGTAATGCTGAGCATTTTTTCATATACCTGTTGGCCATTTGTATGTCCTCTTTTGAGAAATGTCTCTTTAACTCCTTTGCCCATTTTTTAAATCAGATTATTTGTTTTCCTGCTATTGAATTGTTTAACTTCCTTATATACTTTGGATATTAACCCTTTATAAGAAATATAATTTGCAAATATTTTCTCTCATTCTGTGAGTTGTCACTTCACTTTGTTTATTATTTATTTTGCTTTCTCATTGTGTGTTTTTGGTAACTTTGTCAAAATTTAATTAACTATAAACGCCTGGATTGATATTTGGACTTTCTATCCCATTGCACAGGTTGAAATGTCTGTTTTTATGACAGTACTATGTTGTTTTGATTACAATCGCTTTATAATATGTTTTGAAATCAGAAAGTGTGATGTCTTCAGCTTTCTCTTCTTTGCTTGTTTGTTTGTTTGTCTGTTTGTTTGTTTTTCAGGGAGAATTTTTTTTTCAAGATTGTTTTGACTATTCAAGGTCTTTTGTAGTTCCACACAAATTTTAAGATTTTTTTTCTATTTCTGTGAAAAATGGCATTGGTATTTTGATAAGGATGACATTGAATCTGTAGATGATTAGGGGTAGTACGGACAAAATTTATACCCACATATATTTTGGGTATACATTTAAAGGAACTGAAATCAATATGTTGAAGACATATGAATAATTAATTACAATATTAATTTTTAATGTCCATGAACATGAGGTATATTTTCATTTATTTTTGTTTCTTTCGATTTCTTTCAGCAGTGTTTTATAGTTTTAAGTATACATGTCTTTTAACCAAAAGTTATTCCTAGGTATTTTTTGTTGCAGTTGATATTTTAAATGGTATTGTTTTCTTAATTTTCTTTTGGGATAATTCATTATTAGTATATAGAAATGCTACTGATATTTATGTGCCAACTGTATCCTGTAACTTTAATGAATTCTTTTATCAATTCTAACAATTTTTTGGTAAAGTCTTTAGAGTTTTCTATATATAAGATTATGTCATCAGCAATGTATTAATTTGAAAGACATTTTGCTAAGTCAAATAATCCAGGCACTGAAAGACAAATAGTCCATGATATCACTTATACATGGAATCAAAAAAGTGGAACCACAGAAGTAGAAAATAGAATGATAGTTACTAAGGTCTAGGGGTGTTGAGAAGGGAGGTGTGGGGAGTTTTTGATCAAAGGGAACATCATTTTAGATAGACAGGATGAATAGGTTTTGAAATCTATTGGACAGCAGGGTGACTATAGACAACAATATATGTATGGTATATTTCAAAATAAAAGATGAAATCTCAAATCTTACCACAAAAATTGTAGGAAAGTAAGGTGATAAATATGTTAATTAGCTTGGTTTCATAATTCCACATTGTATACATATATTAAAACACCATACTGTACTCCATATATGTATAAAACTATGATTTATTAATCAAAATGATATTAAATAATACCAACTTAAATTTTTAGATAAAATAAATTATAAAATAAAACAATGTACAGTAGGTAAAACAGCAGGAGACCATAGCATCTCCCAAGAGTAGGCTGGAATGTACTTTGTCATTTATCAATTGTTCCCCATAATGACACTGTTTAAAATAAAACAGCTCAATACCCACCTTAAGTCATCATAACCCAACATAAGTGTGTTCTCATAATATATGTTGGAATCAGCCCAGAATTTAGAGTCAGACAAATCTGGGTTTAACTCCTTCCTACAATTTCTGAGACATTTTTAAAAATTGCCTATGCACATTTGAGAAAGTTACTTAGGCTTTATTAGACTCATTTCTTCACTGTAAAATTGAAATGAGCTTCATGCAGTTGATGCAAAAATGTAATTGAGATCATAACTCATAGGAATTGTACACTTCTTCTATTATGAAGCACATCCAGGCAACAGACTGATGAAGTCCATAAATGGAAGTCCATAAATGCGCATAGCCATCTGCACTCAGGGTTATTTTAGGGTGCTGTATAATATTTGTGAAATATTTGAAATATTGCATTATGGAAAATAGAATATACGAGAAAGAGTTATTACAAAATCAAAGTTTACCATCCATATTGATTTGAACATTATCCCAGTAATCACAAGATCAATAAATTGATCTCAAGTTAGACTAGTTAGATATTTTATGTTTCACATTACAAATGTCACCTTGTCTAATTATGGCTGGAGTCTTGAAGAGACTTTAGGATTTGATCAGTTTAAACTTCTTGAAAAGAAATATTCCACAGTTGTGTCTTGCCATGGTGAAAATAGAAAGCAAAGCACTATATTCTTTTTTTCACATATGATGAAGTGATGTTTTCCAGAAAGATACTTTAAACCAATTGAAAAAAAGATAGATAAAATTCTTCATGGTAACATATGAAAGTACGGATCTGTTTAAAAAATTATTTTAAAAATAAATCAGATCTCATCGAAAGTGTTTTAAAACTTACATAGTCACTGAAAGTTCCCCCTTCATCCTATATGCTCTTTCTTTAGAAATAACCACCATTCCGAAGTTGATGTATATCATTTGAGTTTTGCTTTTATTGCATATGTATCTTCCTTAATTTTCTATTGCTATAACATAATACCTGAGACTAAGTAATTTATAAAGCAAATAAGTTTATTTGGCTCATGATTCTGGAGGATGGGAAGTGCAAAATCAGGTGGCTCTATCTGGTCGGCTTCCAGCAAGGGACTGGTGCTGCATCATAACATGGCAGAGAAGCAGAAGGGGAAGAGGGCTTGGGCAAAGAGACCAACCATGAGAAGCAGCCTTGCTTTATAACCACCTGATTTCTAGAGAAATAATTCAGTCTTTTGAGGACTAACTCAGTCTCTCAAGAAAGATATTAATGCATCTTAATGACTAATCACTTCTTAAAGGCACCAACTTTCAACACTGCCACATTGAGGACCAAACCCCAATATAAGATTTGGTGGTTACAAACCATATTCAAACTATAGCAATATATATGAGTAATATTATTTAGTGTTGGATACAAAATTATTCTGTTTCTTTTTGCAACTTTTTCACTAATCATTATATTGCTGAGGTTTTTAAAAAATTAACTCTGTATAACATGATATTGTATGACAAAAATTCCAGCTTATTTACATATTTTCCTATTTTTCACAATTACAAACAGACTTGCAATGAACATCCTGGTACACAAGTTAGTGTGTCCCTTTAGCACATACCAGACTTTTTCATCTATGTTCTGTTGCTTAAAACAGAATAGCTGGATTTGGTAATATGTAAAGATAGGAATTTATTTATTGTAATTATGGTTGCTGAAAAGTCCAAATTCCGGGGACCACATCTGGTGAGAGCTTTCTTGTTGGTGGGGACTCAGCACATTTCTGAGACAACATGTGGCATCACAAGGTGAGGGGGCTGAGCGTGGTGGTGTGCTAGCTCAGAACTCTTACTCTTAAAAAGTCACCAGTTCCCCTCTCCCAAAACTCAGTAATCCTTTAATGCATTAATCCTAATCCATGAATAGATTAATTCATCCATGAGGGCCCTGCCCTCATGATCCAATCACATTTAAAGGCCTACCCCTCAATACTACTACATTGGGAATGAAACTTCAACATGAGTTTTAAAGGGGACAGATAACTAAACACTAGCACAGACTAACTCTTGAACAACAAACAAGATAAGGAATTTCTGGGTATTGGGTATGTCCATCTTCAACTTTACTGGCACCTGCAAAAATCCCTCTCCAAAATGGTTATATCAATGTATACACTCATTCCAAATAGATTAGCCCCCTGTTATTCCATATTCTCCCCAATGACTGGTAACAGAAGACTTTATTTTCCACATTTTGATGTGCAGGAAGTGCTATATCAGTGTTATTTTATTCATATCAGTAGGAATATATATGTATATCATAAAATTTACCATTTTGACCCTTTTTCTTTATATAGAATAATTTAGTTGCATTAAGTATATTCACAACGTCGTGCAACCATAATTACTATCCATATTCAGAACATTTTAGCTTCCCAAAATAAAACTGTATAATCATTAAACAATATCTCTCCATTCCCCTCTTCCCTCCAGCTATTACTTCCTGTCTCTGTGAATCTGTCTACTCTAGATCCTCATATAAGTGTAATAATACAGTACAATAATACTTGTTCTTTTGTATCTAGCCTTATTTCACTTAGCACAATGTTTCCAAAGTTCATCCACATGGTGACATATGTCAGGATTTTATTTCTTTTTAAGACTGAATACAGTTGACTCCTGAACAACACAGATTTTAACTGCATGAATCCACTTACATTCAAATTTTCTTCTGCCCCTGCCATCCCTGAGACAAGAAGACCAATCTCATCTTCTTCTTCTTCCTCCTATGATTTCCTTAATAATATTTTTAAGCATACTTTATTGTAAGATTACAGTATATAATATATATTACATACAAAATATATGCTAAATGACTTTATGTTATTGGTAAGGCTTCTGGTCAACAGTAGTCTATTAGTAGTTACGTTTTGAGGAGGCAAAAAGTTATGATCAGATTTTCAACTGTGCAGAAGAATAGGACCTCTAAACCCCTGTGTTGTTCATGGGTCAACCGTACATTCTATTACATGTATATACCACATTTTGTGTATCCATTTGTCAGACAATGGACATTTGGGTTGTTTCCATTTTGGGCAATGTTGCTATGAATATTGACATTAAATATCTGTTTGAATCTCTGGTTGCACTTCTTCTTTTGGTTATATACAAAGAAGTGGAATTGCTGGATCATAGTAATGCTATGTTTAATTACTTTAGGAACTGCCATATGGTTTCTGAAAGTGGCTGTACAATTTTATACTTCCACCAACAATGCACAAGGGTTGCAATTTCTCCACATCCTCATCAATACTTGCTATTTGGTTTTTGACTTATAACAGCCATCCTAATGTGTGCAAAGTGGTATCTTATTATGGTTTTGATTTGCATTTCCCTAATAATTAGTGATGTTGAGCATGTTTCCATATTCTTCTTGATCATCCGTATATCTTCTTTGAAGAAATATCTGTTCAAATTATTTGACTACTTTTATATTAGGTTTTGTTGTTGTTGTATTAAAGTAAAGGTTGTTTTAATGTATTTACTGGCTGAGGTTGAAAAGTCTTTCTATGTATTCATTAGACATTCAGGTGTTTTCTACTATTAATTTTTTGCTTATACTTTTAGACAACTTTTCAATTGGATTTTTCATCCACTCATCTGTGCATTTCATATATTATAAATTTAAATTTACAGGTCTTTTTTCAATCCATGGATTAATTTTTTATTCCTTATTACATTCCTGTCCTACAGAAATTTTGAATTTTAATGTAATCAAGTTTATCAATATATTTTGTACAGTTAGTGTTTTAGACATCTCATATAACAAATCCTTCCATAATCTAGTATCATACTGATGATTTCCTATTTATTTCTAAAAAACTTACAACTTTCAAATTAAGTATCTAATTATTTACAATTTTTTCATACAATTTATGAATTATATTTCCAATTATATTTGTTTCCATATGAACAAAATATCTTTTTTCAAAACAGCATTTACTTCCAGCATTTTTTTGTAAATATGTTTATAGAATTTTAAATTTGCTTTGTACACTGTTTTGTATACTGAACTACTAAATACATATGAGTCTATTCTTTATCTATTTAATTCCATTGTTTAATTGCTAATCAATGTGCAACTATAATACCAATAAAATGACTATTGTTTTTTGGTAAGTCTTGATACTTAACAGGGTAAATCATTAATCATTATATTTTTTCAATATCGCTTTGATATTTCATGGCCTTTGCCCTACCACATACATTTTGGAGACTGCATTTCAATTTCTTTTAAAAACCTTATTGAATTTTTGTTATTATTACATTGAACTTATAAATTATTTTGAGAGAGAACAGCCATTTTCTATCATCAAACCATCCTACCTTTAGACATATTACATCCCTATTTAGCTAGGTTTTCTTTTTAATATTTAGGCCTTTTTTATTTTTTAGGACTAAGTTTCATTGGGATATATGAAAAGCAGTATTATTAGACTGTCAAGAAATGAATGACTCCAATAAAAGATACAATAAAAGGTGGTTAATTATAAAGAAACAAATAAAATTAGAATTTTGCCTCCCGAAAGATGTACACAGTTTTACAAAAATTATTTCTAGATAGGCTGGGTGCGGTGGCTCATGCCTGTAATCCCAGCACTTTGGGAGGCCGAGGCCAGCTGATCACGAGGTGAAGGGATTGAGACCATCCTGGCCAACATGGCGAAACCCCGTCTCTACTAAAAAATACAAAAATTAGCTGGGCATGGTGGCACCTGTAGTCCCAGTTACTTGGGAGGCTGAGGCAGGAGAATCGCTTGAACCTGGGAAGCAGAGGGTTCAGTAAGCCAGGATTGTGCCATTGCACTCCAGCCTAGTGACAGAGTGAGACTCCATCCCAAAAAAAAACAACAACAAAAAAAACTAGACAGTATGTTTGCTATTATTAATTTTTTCTTTTAAAAAACTTTATATTCTAACAAGGTAGTCCTAATTTAAGAAATACAATTTATTACTAAGTATGGGTCTTTTGTCCTTCAAACTTTTTGAATTTCTTAATTAGATAGTAAAGTGTGCAGTATAACTTCTTCAATTATTTACCTAAGAGTTTTTCTTTTTTAGTTTTTCTTATTTTATCTATTTCTCTTTATTTATTTCACTGTCCCCAGGGAAATGTTAATAAAAGTGACATTATTAAGAATTTTTTGTTACAAAATGAAATGAATTGTTTCTAGCATTTCATTGATTATGATATTGAATGAGATATAGATAGCACAGAGACAGAGAGAGGGCAAGAAGAGAGAATCACTGCAATAAAATTGATCATCTGATTATTTTCTTTTACTGTGAAGATTTATACTAATAAATTTTCTGTTGCTTACAAGTTAGCTTAGTCTTACTAAAATTTTTTTAAATATTCCAGAATTTTTTGTAAATAAGTATGTAGAATTTTGAATTATATCCAGATGATATTAGTCTGTAATTTTCTTTTTATGGCTTGATCACTTGTAGTTTCAAAGTCATATTACACTCAGTAAATGAATTGTAAATCTATGGCTTTATCTATTAGCTAGAGAGTTTGCAAAAGTTAACACTATCGTATTAGTTAGTTCTCACATTGCTATAGAGAACTGCATGAAACTGGGTAATTTATTTAAAAAGAGGTTTAATTGGCTCATGGTTCTTCAGGATGTACCAGAAGCATGGCTGAGGAGGCCTCAGGAAACTTACAATCATGATTGAAGGCAAAGGGAAATCTGGCATGTCCTACATGGCTGGAGCAGGAGGAAGAGAGAATGAAGAGGAAGGTGCTACATACTTTCAAACAACCAGATCTTGTGAGAACTCTCTCAGGAGGCAGCATTAAGGGGATGGTGCTAAACCTTCAGAAATCATCCCCATGATTCAATTACCTCTTACCAGGCCCCACCTCCAACACTGGGGATCACAATTCAACATGAGATTTGGTTGCAGTGGGACCAGAATTACTTACCTAACATTCCCTCTGTCCTCCGGCTTATTTTTCCCCCATCCTGCTGGGGGTTAAAAGGTTGAGCCTTGTGTTTGTCAGACACTGGTGTCCCTCCTGTGAGGATGCAGCCATGAGCTGAGGTGTAAACCTACAAACCCAGGACTCTTGACCCCAGTTGTCACTGCCAGCCTCAGAGAAAGGCATCCAGGTATGCAGGGGAGTGTGCAGAGCCCAGCGGCCCCTAGGAATCAAGGATAAGGCTAAGGTTTTCACCTTGACTGTGATGGCAGGAGGAATAGGTGACCGCCTCCTCCCTCCCTACACAGGACTGATTCTCACTCACTGTCCCTTCAGTCCAGGGCACCGGGGATCAGGAGCCCTGACCTGGGGTCTCCTGACCACCTTGATCCCAAGTAAATGTGAATGGAGGCAGGCAAGAGAGCCTGTCCTCCTCTTTGATTTCCCCGAACCCCACCCATGGCCTCACGATGGTGCTACCTAAGAAAGTCTTCCCCCCATTCCCCGCTAGTGTGGTCAGTGGTCAGCAAATCAGAAAGGATCCAACAGGGGTGTAAATGTGAGATTGTCTTGATTGTACGTGTTTGTGATTTAGCTTTGTATTTAAACAAACAAGGAAATAAACTTGAAAATTATTTATCAACATAAAAATGAAACAAAAATTAAAATATTTATTGCCAGAAAAAAAAAAAAGAGATTTGGATGGGGACACAGAGCCAAACCATAACAATTCCTATCTTTCTTGATCGAAGCTTAACTATAAAAACAACTGGGTTTCAAATTTTGGTTGGAGAAATGTTTAACAACTTATCATTGTCCATTTTAAAATTTTTGAGACAGTATTTTCAATTAATCTTTCAGAAAACTAACCTTTTCAACTAAGCTTTCAAACAGTGACACGGAGTTGTTTATTATGCTCACTTGTAATATTTAGTCTTACTTTACATGTTTTATTTCCCTTTTTATTGTTTATGTTAATTCTGACTTTTCTTTTTTCTTTACTAATATTGAATTCAATTTGTTTATCTTTTATCAATTTGTTGTCTTTTAAAGAACCAACTTTTTAATTTGACGTCTTTATCTATTTGATGATCCTTTTCGGTTATATTTATTTCTATTATTATCTTTGTTATTTTTGATGCTCTTGTTTCAGGGTTACCCACGGTTTGCTTTTCCTAACTCTTTGACACTTTTTGTTAAAGAAACCCAAATGCGAAAAAAAAAAAAAGACTACATTATCTATCCTCATTATAAAACAAGATGTAACCTCCCACAGTTAGCAAATACACAACAAAGCATTTTTTTCCTCATGTCATTGCCAATGCACAGAAACTCATTTGGAGTTTTTTAGCTCATGAGGTTAAATGTAGTGTGCATTTTCTCATTTGGAGTTTTGTGACGTGTGAGATTAAATGTACTGGGTAGTTTATTAACCAAGTCTTCATCACATTTTACAAACTTAATATAAGGTTTTTAAAAATTGTTTTTTTAGATCTTTCATTAGTGCAGAAATTATAGTTCTGTATTTTTGCACAATCATAGTCTTTACTAGCTATTGTAGTTATTCTGTATACCTAGAAATTCAAAAAAATATTTGGAGTATGGGATTGGAAGTTGGTATGATTTTTTAAAAGTCACCGAGGAAGTTTCATTTGAATATAAATAAAAATATGCAATCAAGTTTCCAAATAATTGTAATCAATATTTTAAAAATAACAAAGAGATAAAAAATGATTTATGTAAAAAAGAATATGAGAAAACAAAATGTTTAAACTCTATGTATCTTAGTGTTTTTTTTTATAGAGGTGTCAGTTTAAAGCCTTTGCAAAATCACATGGTAGGAAAAGCAAAATGAAACAAATTCCTTGTTTATCTTTGTTTAACTCAATGTTTTCCAAATATATTTGCCTATAGAACAAATTTTCTGAAACTATCTCAAAAATGTGTCAGGTAAAACATAGATGTTGCATGGAGCATAGTTTAGAAAACACTGATTTAAATCACTGATCAAGCTTCTTCCTTGCCCTCACTGCTTCTGTCATCTCTAAGAAGACCAAATAAATAACGTCCTTCATTCCCACTGAATATTTGACTAAATTAAGAAATAAGACCAATAGGTATGCAAACTGAATGCAAGAATTAATCAGACGTATCTACCAAATTACAATAATGCTGGAATAAGGCGGGCATCCCTGACATATCAGTAGAACTTGTCCTGGAAAGAAACGGAGACCTGCTGTCTGTGAGCAGACAGAATCCAAAAGAGGATAGAAGGCTGACATTGAGCCAAACACACCCATTTATTCTTCCCAAATATAACATTCAGATAAATCACTCCACCTGCCAGGAAATGGGTTGAACAAATGTGTGGGGAGAGACCATGTGTTATACAAATGGGGCTACTTAAACAAGGAAGAAAATGTTAGAACTAGGGAAGACATTTACAATAGTCCCAGCTTTTAATTTCCTTAACCCATTGGGCCTAATCATTACTCCTGTGTCATCCTGGAGTGTATTTCGGCCTCTCAAGAGAGGGAGCCCATGTTACATAGTCCATAGGACAGTGCTTCTTTCTATCCTCCAAGATTTAATACCCGATGGACATCTTAAATGTCACAATTATAAAAGCCCAGGTGATAGACAGACTAAATACCCTGTTTGATCATTACACGTTGCATGTATGTATCAAAATATCACAGGTACCCCATAAATATGTACAAATACTTATTTTTAATTTTAAAAAGACAAAAACGGGCCTATGGTCAGTCTTAAAAGGTTGCCAAGATCCCAGTTTGCTGCCCACTTAAGGAAGCTCAAAGTCACACACAACAAAACCTCTCCACATGCTGAGTCTGCAAATCCACTGCCTCTTTTATTCTTCTGTTTTCTCAGAAAATATACCAAATGTTTCAGGCTTTGAGAAGTAAAATAAATACTTTCTGTTTTACTTTTTCAATTACTGAACCACAAGAGAAGAAGAAAAAGTACTAAAGGATAAATGTTAAAATGTCAATGTTATTGCTGATAAAGTCTAATTTTGGGGACCGAGCTTCATATGAGATTGAAATGGGCCTTGTGCCTAAGCCCAGAAATGGACAATCTTATGTCTCCAGTCACAGCCAGGTTGGCCCTATGCAGGAGGCCAGACCCTAGAGAAGCATGAGAGAAAGTTCACTTTCTGAAGGTAGACTGATTTCCCAAAAGGAAAGAAGGACAGTGCCAAGCCTGTACGCACAGATTATGCCTCCCAAATTCACCTATTTTGTCATTTTTCCCCAGGCCCCAGGGCCAGAGTGAGTTGGACGAATAGTGTGGAAGGTGTGCGATGCTAATGTGATTTCTTTCTATTGGGAAAAAAACATATCAGAAGAGTGAGAAATGTGTTTCTTCTAACAGTTGCTAAATTGTAATGTCAGGATGGCATTATCAGAAAATGTCATAAAAATCATTCAGTCGTATGGCCCTGTTGGCCACAATGCTATTTATCCTTGACATAGCTAGTAATTTTTATTGGTTAGTAATTCTGAGACAAGGTCCAAATAATATGTTTTTGATTATGAGGACAATACTGTTTTTAAAGTTTTAATGCATTATGTGTCAAGTATGGACCTTCACAAAAAGGACACCGTAAGTGTTTTCTGAAAGACTAAAGATGTGGAAATCTCCAGGTCTTCTGCTAAATTTTACTCTCCTGGGGATTCTCTGCTCTGCAACAGCTGGGTTTTGAAACTGAAAGTGCTGGCATTAAAGCCTCAACCCATCAATTATTTGTTATGTGATATCTGGCAAGTTATATAAGCTCCCTGAGCCTTAGTTTCTCTAAATGTAAAAATGGCAATAATACCTACTTTAGAAAGTCACTGTAAGGATATCAAATTATAACACATGCAGTATCTAATCCCAAAGAGGGTCTCAAAAATTGCATTTGTTTCATTTTTCTGCCATTATTAATCTTTCACTAAATATAAAACATAGCAACACACAGCTGCCTCCCACTGCTCTGAATATGAGTTTACACGCCACACAACACTGAACATTTATTTCACTTCACAATGTCCTAAAGCCCACACACAAAAACAGTGGGGTAAAGAGATCCGATCCAGTGTTTATAACTTTCCCACATTGGACAGTCCATGAAAAATCTTTGCTGCCAGATCTGTATAACTTTGGACATCCCTATCTCACTAATTGCCAAATGAACCAAATATTTTTCTGGGCTAGAGATACCTATGGGTAATTTACATCAACCAACCTTTAAGTGAAACCCACAGGAAGTTAGCAAATAGTAACAAGAGTAAAATAATCCCTATTTATTCTGAAAACCTGTCTGAGGCCTCAGGGCATAAATTTCAAAGAATCAAAAGCAGTTTGTATTTAATAATACAGTGAAGGTGATCTAGTGAAACCAAATGTGAATGTGTAAAACTAGTATCATTTATAAAGATACTCTATAGTAAGTATCTCATATACTATGATATCTGAGAATTTTACCTATATTCCTATATCTTTACCATCTGATTTGTCTTGGTGCTCTCTTTTCTCCTAATTATATAATTAAGTAAAAAAATTATTGAAATAGGGGATCATTCCAAGATGGCCAAATAGGAACAGCTCCAGTCTACAGCTCCCAGCATGAGCGACACAAAAGACAGGTGATTTCTGCATTTCCAGCTGAGGTACTGGGTTCATCTCATTGGGACTGGTTGGACAGCGGGTGCAGACCATGGACTGTGAGCTGAAGCAGGGCGGGGCATCGCCTCACCCGGGAGGCACAAGGAGTCAGGGAATACCCTTTCCTAGCCAAGGGAAGCCATGACAGGCGGTACCTGGAAAATGGGGACACTCCCGCCCTAATACTGCGCTTTTCCATTGGTCTTAGCAAACGGCACACCAGGAGATTATATTCTGCGCCTGGCTCAGAGGGTCCCATACCCATGGAGCCTTGCTTGCTGCTAGCAGAGCAGTCCAAGATCGAACTGCAAGACAGCAGCGAGGCTGGGGGAGGGGTGTCCGCCATTGCTGAGGCTTGACTAGGTAAACAAAGCAGACAGGAAGCTCGAACTGAGTGGAGCCCACTGCAGCTCAACAACACCTACCTGCCTCTGTAGGCTCCACCTCTGGGGGCAGGGCATAGCTGAACAAAAGGCAGCAGAAATTTCTGCAGCTGTCTGTCTGACAGCTTTGAAGAGAGCAGTGGTTCTCCCAGCACGGAGTTTGAGATCTGAGAACAGACAGACTGCCTCCTCAAGTGGGTCCCTGACCCCCGAGTAGCCTAACCAGGAGATAACTCCCAGTCAGTAGCCAACTGACAACTCATACGGCTGGGTGCCCCTCTAAGATGAAGGCTTCCAGAGGAAGGATCAGGCAGCAACATTTGCTGTTCTACAATATTTGCTGTTCTGCAGCCTCTGCTGGTGATACCCAGGCAAACAGAGTATGGAGTGGACCACCAGCAAACTCCAACAGACCTGCGGCTGAGGGTCCCGACTGTTAGAAGGAAAACTAACGAACAGAAAGGAATACCATCAACATTAACAAAAAGGACATCCATACCAAAACCCCATCTGCAGGTCACCATCATTAAAGACCAAAGGTAGATAAAACTACAAAGATGGGGAGAAACCAGAACAAAAAGCTGAAAATTCTAAAACCCAGAGCACCTCTTCTTCTCCAAAGGATTGCAGCTCATCACCAGCAACAGAACAAAGCTGGACAGAGAAACTTTGACGAGTTGACAGAAGTAGGCTTCAGCAGATCAGTAATAACAAACTTCTCCAAGCTAAAGGAGGATGTTCGAACCCATAGCAAGGAAGCTAAAAACCTTGAAAAAACATTAGAAGAATGGCTAACTAGAATAAACAGCATAGAGAAGACCTTAAATGACCTGATGGAGCTGAAAACCACGGCATGAGAACTACGTGACGCATGCACAAGCTTCAGTAGCCAATTTGATCAAGTGGAAGAAAGGGTATCAGTGATTGAAGATCAAATAAATGAAATGAAGTGAGAAGAGAAGTTTAGAGTAAAAAGAAACAAACAAAGCCTCCAAGAAACATGGGACTATGTGAAAAGACCAAGTCTACATTTCACTGGTGTATCTGAAAGTGATGGAGAGAATGGAACCAAGTTGGAAAACACTCTTCAGGATATTATCCAGGAGAACTTCCCCAATCTAGCAAGGCAGGCCAACATTCAAATTCAGGAAATACAGAGAATGCCACAAAGATACTCCTCAAGAAGAGCAACCCCAAGACACATAATCGTCAGATTCACCAAGGTTGAAATGAAGGAAACAATGTTAAGGGTAGCCAGAGAGAAAGGTCGGGTTACACACAAGGGGAAGCCCATCAGACTAACAGCTGATCTCTTGGTAGAAACTCTACAAGCCAGAAGAGAGTGGGGGCCAATATTCAACATTCTTAAAGAAAAGAATTTTCAACCCAGAATTTCATATCCAGCCAAACTAAGTTTCATGAGTGAAGGAGAAATAAAAACCTTTACAGACAAGCAAATGCCGAGAGATTTCATCACCACCAGGCCTGCCTTACAACAGCTCTTGAAGGAAGCACTAAACATGGAAAGGAACAACCGGTACCAGCCACTGCAAAAACATGCCAAATTGTAAAGACCATCGATGCTGGAAAGAAACTGCATCAACTAACGAGCAAAATAATCAGCTAACATCATAATGACAGGATCAAATTCACACATAACAATATTAACCTTCAATATAAATGGGCTAAATGCCCCAATTAAAAGACACAGACTGGCAAATTTGATAAAGAGTCAAGACCCATCAGTGTGCTGTATTCAGGAGACCCATCTCATGTGCAGAGACACACATAGGCTCAAAATAAAGGGATGGAGGAAGATCTACCAAGCAAATGGAAAACAAAAAAAGGCAGGGGTTGCAATCCTAATCTCTGATAAAATTGACTTTAAGCCAATAGCAATCAAAAGAGACAAAGAAGGCCATTACATATGGTAAAGGGATCAATTCAACAAGAAGAGCTAACTATCCTAAATATATATGCACCCAATACAGGAGCACCCAGATTCATAAAGCAAGTCCTTAGAGACCTACAAAGAGACTTAAACTCTCACACAATAATAATGGGAGACTTTAACACCCCACTGTCAACATTAGACAGATCAACAAGACAGAAAGTTAACAAGCATATCCAGGACTTGAACCCAGCGCCTCACCAAGTGGACCTAATAGACATCTACAGAACTCTCCACCCCAAATCAACAGAATATACATTTTTCTCAGCACCACATCACACTTATTCCAAAATTGACCACATATTTGGAAGTAAAGCACTCCTCAGCAAATGTAAAAGAACAGAAATCATAACAAACTGTCTCTCAGACCACAATGTAATCAAATTAGAACTCAGGATTAAGAAACTCACTCAAAACTGCACAAATACATGGAAACTGAACAACCTGTTCCTGCATGGCTACTGGTTAAATAACAAAATGAAGACAGAAATAAAGGTGTTGTTTGAAACCAACGAGAACAAAGACACAACATACCAGAATCTCTGGGACACATTTAAAGCAGTGTGTAGAGGGAAATTTATAGCACTAAATGCTCACAAGAGAAAGCAGGAAAGATCTAAAATCGACACCCTAACATCACAATTAAAAGAACTAGAGAAGCAAGAGCAAACGCATTCAAAAGCTAACAGAAGGCAAGAAATAACTAAGATCAGAGCAGAACTGAAGGAGATAGAGACACAAAAACCTATTCAAAAAATCAATGAATCCAGGAGCTGGTTTTTTGAAAAGATTAACAAAATAGACAGCTAGCAAGACTAATAAAGAAGAAAACACAGAAGAATCAAATAGACACAATAAAAAATGATAAAGAGGATACCACCACTGATCCCACAGAAATACAAGCTACCATCAGAGAATACTATAAAGAACTCTGTGCAAATAAACTAGAAAATCTACAAGAAATGGATAAATTCCTTGACACATACACCTTCCCAAGACTAAACCAGGAAGAAGTTGAATCTCTGAATAGACCAATGACAGGCTCTGAAATTCAGGCAATAATTAATAGCCTACAACCAAAAAAAGTCCAGGACCAGAAGGATTCACAGTCAAATTCCACCAGAGATACAAAGAGAACCTGGTACCATTCCTTCTGAAACTATTCCAATCAATAGAAAAAGAGAGAACCCTCCCTAACTCATTTTATGAGGCCAGCATCATCCTGATACCAAAGCCTGGCAGAGACACAACAAAAAAAGAGAATTTTAGACCAATATCCCTGATGAACATCGATGCAAAAATCCTCAATAAAATACTGGCAAACCGAATCCAGCAGCACATCAAAAAGCTTATCCACCACGATCAAGTTGGCTTCATCCCTGGGATGCAAGGCTGGTTCAACATACACAAATCAGTAAACGTAATCCATCATATAAACAGAACCAAAGACAAAAATCACATGATTATCTCAATAGATGCAGAAAAGGCCTTTGAAAAAATTCAACAGCCCTTCGACAAAATTCAACAGCCCTTCATGCTAAAAACTCTCAATAAACTAGGTATTGATGGGACATATCTCAAAATAATAAGAGCTATTTATGACAAACCCACAGCCAATATCATAATGAATGGGCAAAAACTGGAAGCATTCCCTTGGAAAACTGGCACAAGACAAGGATGCCCTCTCTCACCACTCCTTTTTAACATAGTGTTGGAAGTTCCAGCCAGGGCAATCAGGCAGGAGAAGGAAATAAAGGGTATTCAGTTAGGAAAAGTGGAAGTCAAAATGTCCCTGTTTGCAGATGACATGATTGTGTATTTAGAAAACCCCATCGTCTCAGCCCAAAATCTCCTTAAGCTGAGAAGCAACTTCAGCAAAGTCTCAGGATACAAAATCAATGTGCAAAAATCACAAGCATTCCTATACACCAATAACAGACAGAGAGCCAAATCATGAGTGAACTCCCATTCACAATTGCTTCAAAGAGAATAAAATACCTAGGAATCCAACTTACAAGGGATGTGAAGGACCTGTTCAGAGAGAACTACAAACCACTGCTGAACGAAATAAAAGAGGACACAAACAAATGGCAGAACATTCCATGCTCATGGGTAGGAAGAATCAATATCGTGAAAATGGCCATATTGCCCAAGGTAATTTATAGATTCAATGCCATCCCCATCAAGCTACCAATGAATTTCTTCACAGAATTGGAAAAAACTACTTTAAAGTTCATTTGGAACCAAAAAAGAGCCCGCATTGCCAAGTCAATCCTAAGCCAAAAGAACAAAGCTGGAGGCATCACGCTACCTGACTTCAAACTATATCACAAGGCTACAGTAACCAAAACAGCATGGTACTGGTACCAAAATAGAGACATAGACCAATGGAACAGAACAGAGCCCTCAGAAATAATACCACATATCTACAACCATCTGATCTTTGACAAACCTGACAAAAACAAGAAATGGGGAAAGGATTCTCTATTCAATAAATGGTGCTGGGAATACTGGCTAGCCATATGTAGAAAGCTGAAACTGGATCCCTTCCTTACACCTTGTACAAAAATTAATTCAAGGTGGATTAAAGACTTAAATGTTAGACCTAAAACCATAAAAACCCTAGAAGAAAACCTAGCAATACCATTCAGGATATAGGCATGGGCAAGGACTTCATGTCTAAAACACCAAAAGCAATGGCAACAAAAGTCAAAATTGACAAATGTGATCTAATTAAACTAAAGAGCTTCTGCACAGCAAAAGAAACTACCATCAGAGTGAACAGGCAACCTATAAAATGGGAGAAAATCTTTGCAATCTACCCATCTGATAAGGGGCTAATATCCAGAATCTACAAAGAAATTAAACAAATTTACAAGAAAAAATCAACCCCAACAAAAAGTGGGTGAAGGATATGAACAGACACTTCTCAAAAGAACATATTTATGCAGCCAAAAGACACATGAAGAAATGCTCATCATCACTGGACATCAGAGAAAAGCAAATTAAAACCACAATGAGATACCATCTCACACCAGTTAGAATAGCAATCGTTAAAAAGTCAGGAAACAACAGGTGCTGGAGAGGATGTGGAGAAATAGGAACACTTTTACACTGTTGGTGGGAGTGTAAACTAGTTCAACCATTGTGGAAGACAGTGTGGCAATTCCTCAAGGATCTAGAACTAGAAATACCATTTGACACAGCAATCCCATTACTGGGTATATATCCAAAGGATTATAGATCATGCTACTATAAAGACACATGCACATGTATGTTTATTGTGGCACTATTCACAATAGCAAAAACTTGGAACCAACCCAAATGTCCATCAATGATAGACTGGATTAAGAAAATGTGGCACATATACACCATGGAATGCTATGCAGCCATATAAAAGGATGAGTTCATGTCCTTTGCAGGGACATGGATGAAGCTGGAAACCATCATTCTGAGCAAACTATCACAAGGACAGAAAACCAGACACTGCATGTTCTCATTCATAGGTGGCAATTGAACAGTGAGAACACTTAGACACAGCCTGGGGAACATCACACACAGGGGCCTGTTGTGGGGTTGGGGAAGGGATAGCATTAGGAGAAATACCTAATGTAAATGACAAATTAATGGGTACAGCACACCAACATGGCACATGTATACATATGTAACAAACCTGCACATTGTGCACATGTACCCTAGAACTTAAAGTATAATCTTAAAAAATTATTAAAATGTAGCGTATCTCCTGTTAAACCTTTGCATTCATTTTCTCCATCTAATTATCTGCTTCTATACCCAGTGGTTTGTCCTTTCTTTACTTCCCATTAAATTTTGCATCAGGTCCTGTATTTTAACTCTACACAATCACTCTATTTTGGTTGCCTTCAAGGATCTAAGATTTTGTCTTGCAAACTCTCTCAGTTGTGTCATAATACAGAACAGGACTTTGGCCACAGACATGATCAGGGCTTCAGCCCCAGCTGTGCTCACAATCTCTGCGGTCTTCAATTTGCTGTCCTTAAACTAGGAACCACAAGTCCCACAGGGATTGTTGTAAGATTTAGCAAGATAATAAATATAAAGTTATTTTTACTGTATCTGATACGTTAGTACTTAATCAATGTTAACCTATATATACACATATATGTCTGTATGTATATATACATATATGTCTGTATGTGTATATATATACATATATATACACATATATATGGAAAAATAGTTGAAATATGAAATGTGATTAAAATAGCATCAAGAGAAACAGTATCTCATGATGATTAGGTTGTAACTGTGGAACCAGACTGCCAGGGCCGAATCTGCTCTTTGGCTATTTGAGTGACTTCGTTCAAGTAAGTTAATTTCTCAGTGTATCCATTGCCTGATCTATAAAAAGGAGTATTTATAGTGACCAACTCATAGATTTGTTGTAAGGATTTAGAAAAATACTTTGCACACAATAGCATTTAATAAGCATTTTCAAATAATTCCTTTCATGGAAAGAAAATGTGAATATGTGTTATCATTATACAACTGAGGACAGTTTTCATTTATGATTTATAATTCAGAATTACATATAAAATTCAGCAAATACCACATTGCTAAACTTGAATACTGTAATAATATATTTTTAAAGAATTTCAGCATTATCTCAGGGTTCACAAGCTTATAAGTAAAAAAGGTATCAACATTTGAAAGCTGTCATAAAATAATACCTGTAATACCTGTAATGCATGCTTTAAAGTATGTCTTCCTCTCAAGAGAGTGCTTGAAAAAGATTAGGGGGAAGTATCCCTAGATTTAACTATACATCTATAAAACATTTTCTCTGTTTAAGGATGAAATAGTAGGCCCAGTCCATAAAGTCCTCATTTAATATTTGTTTTTTATGTATAAAGAGATAAAAAGGCATTGTTAGGCTATGTCATTGGTATTTAGAATTTTACATTTAGGGTCAGACAAGAACTATAGATAGTTGAGAGAAACAACATGATTACAAACTTGTTAACTCCAACTACCCCATCAACATACACACGCACACACAGACATGCTCATACAATGTGTTCTCTCATTTTGCACTTGTATTTGAATGGGAAGAGATTAAGAAGTAAAGTGTAGAACATCACACAATAGAAATTAAATGTGAGCCACAAATGCAACACATATATATGTATATTTTTAATTTTCTATTGGCCACATTACAAAAGCAAAAATAAACAGGTGAAATTCATTTTAATATTCTATTTTATTGAACACAACAAATCAAAAATCAAAAAATAATATCAAAAATATTATTTTGATATTTAATCATAGTTAATAAATGTTTTACATTTATCTAATTCATTAAATAAATTTATTATACTATTTAAATCATTATTAAATAAAACTAATGATAAAGTATTTTATATTCTTTGTTTCATATGAAGTCTTCAAAATCCAGAGTGTATTTCACACTTAGAGCCCATTTCAATTAGAATTAGCTACACTTCCTGTGCTCAATAGCCACCTGTAGCTAGCAGCTGCCAAGTTGGATGGCACAGGTTAGAATAAGTGTTTCTGCTTCTTCCATGGGTCAGAAAGAAATTCCACGGAGTTTTTAAAATTACTCTCCCAACTCTCATAAATTCTATTGGTGGTTACAAACCTCCAGTGCCAGAACTGGAAGAAAATATGTATACCTGAAAAATGCCGGATCTGACATATTTAAAGAGAGTGCAACGCCCAACAGGATTATAGAAAATGAATAAAAGATTTATGAGGTAATTTTCAGAAATGCTTAAAGGTAGACAAGGACAAAGTTTCAGAATGTAACAGTTTCCACTAATGCTTCCCAACGGCCTAGACTACATTTCATGAGATGTACTTAAGATCCATATATCCATTAGCCTTTCAGTGTCACTGCTAATATTTCATAAACTTCAATATCTCATTCTCTATTATTATTTAATATTTTTTATCATTTGCAAGCCTACAATGTAACTTACAGACCTAGGAATCAGTACAATCAGCTCTGCTGCCAACAAAGCAGAGAAAACAATACCTTTCATGTGGTTTCCTTTGAGTTTTAAAATAAGAGCAAGTTAGAATTTCTTCGCTCTGAAAAGTTTGCTCATCTTTCCAAAAAAAAAAAAATTTGCTTATTAACTAATTATTTTAGGTTCCACAATGCTTTCTCCATGATATTTTATTCCCTTTTATACCGAGGCACATGCCTGGAATCTTTCTTAGTTAGCTGAGCTTGATAGGGTAGAAATTTCATACACCTTTGATTAACTCTTATGTGTAAACCAAGGACAGAACCAGACCTATGGAATCTTCAGAAGATTCTTCTGGAACTCATATCTCCCCTGAAAGGCAAAATGCACAGCAAGCCTTAAGCCTACACTCTGAACATTGAACTTAAAGATAACTTTTTTTAACATCGACACAGTCTTTAGAAAACTCATCTACCCTTATAAAATCACATAATACCCAATGTTGATGAATCAACAAATATATTTCTATAGTGCAGGTCTTTCTTCTAAACTCTACAACTCAGTAACCTGCTGACTCTCTGGCATATTTCTCCCAGACATCTCTATGTTACGGGCACCTACTATCCCAGTTGTCCAGGAACTGCCTCAGTTTAGTCACTGAAATTCCTGCATTCTGGGAAATCCTTCAGGTCCAGGAAACTGAGACAGCTGGTAACTCTTAACATGCTCCACCTTAACTGTATCATATTTGTCTCAAATTTACTCTTATCTTAAATTTCTAAATCTTTGGCGGTCACAAAATTCACATAGACATATATGTTGTGAAAGCAACCTTAGTCTTTTCCCTCCTACTTGCAATTACTATTTTCTTTATTCAAGGAATATTTATTGTCAATTTTGTCAAAGATCAGATGGCTACTGGTGTGCAGATTCATTTCTAGGTTCCTTGTTCTGTTCTGTTGGTCTATGTGTCTGCTGTTGTACCAGTTCCATGCTGTTTTGGTTACTGTAGCCATATAAAGTATTTTGAAGTTGGGTAATGTGATGCCTCCAGATTTGCTCTTTTTGCAGTGGGGAAAGGACTCTTTATTCAATAAATGTTGCTGGGATACCTGGCTAGCCATACACAGAAGAATGAAATTGGCCTCTTTTACCATATACAAAAATTAACCCAGGATGGATTAAATATTTAAATATGAGACCTCAAACTATAAGAATCCTAGAAGAAAATCTAGAAAATACCATTTAGACATTGGCCTTGTAAAAGAATTTATGATCAAGTCCTTAAAAGCATTTGCAACAAAACAATTAATGAGTGGAACCTAATTAAACTAAAGCGCTTCTGCACATTAACAAACTATCAACAGAGTAAACAGAAAACCTATAGAATAGGGGAATATATTCACAAACTATGCATCCAACAAAGATCTAATATCCAGAATCCATAAGGAACTTAAGCAAATGAACAACCAAAACCAACTAACTCCATTAAAAAGTGGGCTTAAATATATGAATAGATTCTTCTCAAAAGAAGACACACAAGTGGCCAACGAACATACGAAAAATGCTCTATATCACTAATCATCAGATAAATGCAAATCAAAAGCACAATGAGATATCATCTCACAACAGTCAGGTGGTTATTATTATTATACCAAAAAGACATATGCGCTCATATGTTCATCATAGCACTATTCACAATAGCAAAGACATGGAATTTACCTAGGTGCCATCAATGGTGGACTGGATAAATAAAATGTGGTACATATACACCATGGAATACTACGCAGCCATAAAAAAGAACAAAATTGGGACAGGCGCGGTGACTTACGCCTGTAGTCCCAGCACTTTGGGAGGCCGAGGTGGGCGGATCATGAGGTCAGGAGATCGAGATCATCCTGGCTAACACGGTGAAACCCCGTCTCTACTAAAAATACTGAAAATTAGCTGGGGGTGGTGGCAGGTGCCTGTAGTCCCAGCTACTCAGGAGGCTGAGGCAGGAGAATGGCGTGAACCTGGGAGGTGGAGCTTGCAGTGAACTGAGATTGCGCCACTGCACTCCAGCCTGGGCGACAGAGCAAGACTCTGTCTCAATAAATAAATGAATGAATAAATAAATAAATAAATAAAATAAAAAAGAACAAAATCATGCCCTTTGCAGCAACATGGATGTAGCTAGCTGCCATCATTTTAAGTGAATTAATGCAGGAAGAGAAAACCAAATACCCTTTATTCTCACTTATAAGTGGGAGCTAAACATTGGTTATTCACAGACATAAAGATGGCAACAGTAGACACTGAGGACTACTAGAAGGGGGATAAAGGGGGAGGGCAAGGAATGAAAAACAAACTGATGGGTACTATGCTCACTTCCTGGGTGACATGCTCAATTTTACCCCAAATCTCAACATCATGCAATATACTCATGTAACAAACCTAAACATGTACCCTCTGAATCTAAAATAAAACTTGAAATTATTTTTTTTAAGTACATTTTATTGACTATCAATTACGGATTTATCAGTTAGAAAAGATTTCAAAAATATCCATTTTTGTTGAGTTTACATTTCATTGTAGAAAGACAGAATATAAATAGAAAAATAAAATAATATATAACTTTTCATAAACAGTGATGTAAAAATAAAATAAAACAGAATAAGAGGAATAGGAAGTGCAGTACCTGTGTGTAGAAACTACTGACAGTACCAGCAATAACAAGTTATGCACTTTTTCCATTAAATTTCTGATTCATGGGAGCCAACCCCAATGCTAGATTCAAGGTGACACTTATTTGTCTTAGTCAGTGATGATAAACTCAAACCGCCTTGCCAAAGGCAATGTATCTCAGGCTAGAACCAATTAACTCAAACGTTTGTCTGGCAATTTAGTTGCATTCAGATCTGAACACATGGCCTAAATTGACCCAATCAGTCTCAAGAATTTTGATAAAGTTTAGATATTTGTCCCTGCCCAAATCTCATGTTGAATTGTAAATCCTACTGCTGGAGTTGGGACCTGGAACAGGTGTTTGGATCATGGAAGCAGATCCCTCATGGCTTGGTGCCGTCTTTGTGATAGTGAGTTCTCACGATATCTGGTCATTTAAAAGTGTGTGGCATCTCCCCCCACCTCTCTCTCTTGCTCTCATTCTTGCCAAGTGATGTGCGTGCTCCTCCTCTGCCTTCTGTCATGAATGGAAGCTTCCTGAGGCCTCCCCAGAAACAGATGCTGCTATGACATCTGTACCTTCAAAACCAGGAGCCAATTAAACCTCTTTTCTTTATAAATTATTATTTCAGGTATTTCTTTGTATTCATTGAAAGAATGACCTAATACAGATTTACATTCCAATATTGTGTGAGAGGTATCCTTTCTTTTTCATTAGATTTCAACATGTAAACTCATTGTCCAGCTGCTATTGGTAGCCGTTTTTTTTGTTCAAGAAAGAAACCAGAGCTACGTAAAGAGTCAAGAAACAGAGCCAGAGACAAATCTACAACTGGTAGGCCACTATTTATTTTTTTTACTTTCCATTAGGTGACATAAAATATGGACTCACGATTAAAGCCAGTTGACTTTTGGATTCTGTTATTAGCTACATATGTGGTACAGACCTTTTTACCTCAATAAATATCAATGTACTATTTCTTCTATTCAGAATGTATTTCTTTCTTTCTTTACTTGGATGACTGCAAGAGCCAGCGTATTTTAAAGTTGTTGTTGTTTTTTTTTTTTTTTTACTAAACCACTTCAGCCTGTGTTAGCTATTCCTCTGCTTCAATAGTACCACAACATAAAACTTATCACACATTGCAGGTGTATGTTTATGTCAATTGTATTATGTCTAAATTGGAGGAAAGCAATTAAATTATGACTAAGAAGCTTCCTCTCTTAAACATTCTCTTATTCAGTTATACAATTGTATATTAAACTCTAAAAATTGATAGATAATGCCTCCACCATAGTCCTGTTCTATAAATATTAGCTATGTTATTGTACACAAAGGAAAGGTAAAATTTAACCTTGCTTTAGAGTTTCCACTTATTTATTTTGAAAACTAAATATAAGACCTAATTTTTCTAGTGAATATGACAGATTTCTGTTTACTAAATTATTTTCTTGTGACATGAATTTGAAAAATAAGTTAAGATACTTTTATTTCTTTTTAGGGAAATACGTAAGTTTCAAAATTTTAACAATGTATATTTAAATATAAATGCTTTCTCTCACCAAAACGTAAAGTTTTAAGTCAACTTAAAAATATTCCTGGGCTGGGTGTGGTGGCTCACACCTATAATCCCAGTGCTTTGGGAGGCTGAGGCGGGAAGATTGCTTGAATCCAGGAATTTGAGACCAGCCTAGCAAACATGGTCAAACCCCATCTCTACAAAAAACTAGCCAGGCATGGTGGCCAAGGCTGCAGTGAACTGTGACTGTGTCACTAAGCTCTAGCCTGGGCAAGAGTCAGACCCTGTCCCCTCACATCAAAAAATTATTCACCACAATTATTTCTTTTTCAGGTACTGACATTTCTTCTAAGTCACATTGATAAGCAAAATCGATTGCACAATACAAGTTTTTTGTATGTGTGAAAGATATCCCCCAAAATATATTTTCCCCTTTTCATATAATTTGGATACAAGATGACTCACAGCTAAACCAAATTCTTTGTTTCCCCACCAAGAATTTATCTTTAAAACTCTGCTGTGTTCTCAAATTCACACTGAAACTTACATGAGAAACCAACCAGAAAATGAGAAACCTATGCAATTTTTTTTTTTTTCCTGGAAAGTGCCAGTAAAAAACAGATTCCACAGTTTTCTAATGATAAAAACAAAAATAAGAGAAAGAGGTCATGTAATTTGTGAAGTAAACATCTTATACTCTTTGAAACGAAATTTCAGCTGCAGCATTAAAATCTAGTTGTCCCTCTAAAGAAGCATACCTTTAGAAAGGTTCAATAAATGGTGCTTGGAAAACTAAATATTCATACGCAGAAGAATGAAACTAGATTCCTATCTCTCACCATATACAAAAATCAAACATAATAGATTAAAGTCTTAAATATAAGACTTCAAACTATGAAACTGCTAAAGGAAAACTTTGGAGAAACTCTCCAGGACATTGAACTGGCAAAGATTTCTTGAGGAATACCCAAAAAGCACATGCAGCTAAAGCAGAAATGAACAAATGGGATCACATCAAGTTTAAAAGTTTCTGCACAGCTAAGGGAAAAAAAATCAACAAAGTGAAACAACAGTCCATGGAATGAGAGAAAATATTTGCAATCTGTCTTACAAGGGATTAATAACCAGAATATATTAAAAGCTCAAACGACTCTGTAGGAAAAAATCTAGTAATCTGATTTAAAAACGGGCAAAATATCTGTATAGACATTTCTCAAAAGAAGACATGCAAGTACAAAACAAGTATATGAAAAGGTACTCAACATCATTGATCATCAGAGAAATTCAAATCAAAACTACTTTGAAGGCTGGGTGCTGTGGCTGTTTTCTGTAATCCCAGTGCTTTGGGAAGCCGAGATGGGTAGATCACCTGAATTCAGGAGTTCAAGACAGCCTGGAAAACATGATGAAACCCTCTCTCTACAAAAAATACAAAAATTAGCCTGTACATACCTGTAGTCCTAGCTACTCGGGAACCTGAAGCAGGAGAATCACTTGAGCCAGGGAAGGTTAAGACTGCAGTGAGCCGGGGCCACGCTGCTGCACTCCAACCTGGGCAACAGAGGGAGAGTCTATCTTAAAAAATAAATAAATAAATAAAAATCACTACAATGAGATATCATCTCACCCTAGTTGAAATGGCTTTTGTCCAAAACACAGGCAATAACAAATGCTGATGAGGATGTGGGAAAAAGGGAACCCTCATACACTGTTGGTAAGAATGTAAAGTAGTACAACCACTATGGAGAACAGTTTGGAGGTTCCTCATAAAAATTGAAAATAGACCTACCGTAGGATTGCTGCATCACATAGTAGCTCTATTTTTATTTCCTTCTTTTCCCAAAACAATCTGATATGATTTACCCTGATGTGATTATTATGCATCCTATGCCTGTATCAAAATGTCTCATGTAACCCATAAATATATATGCCTACTATGTACCCACAAAAATTTAAAATTAAAAAACATAAAAAATAAAATAAAATGCACTCATGCTAGGCAAAATATGCATATATACACACATATCTGCATATATGCATATAAACACATATAGGCATATATGTGCACATACACACATATATGCACATATACACACTTATGCACATATATGCATATATACACATATGCATATATGCATAGACACACACGTATATGCATATTATGCATAGACACACACGTATATGCATATTATGCATAGACACACACGTATATGCATATTATGCATAGACACACACGTATATGCATATTATGCATAGACACACACGTATATGCATATTATGCATAGACACACACGTATATGCATATTATGCATAGACACACACATATGCATATTATGCATATATACACACATGCATATTATGCATGTATACACACATATGCATATATATGCATGTATACACACATGCATATATATGCATATATACATATATACACATATACACACATCTATCCATATATACACACATATGTATATATACACACACATATACATACATATACACATATGTATATATGTGTATATATGCATATATGTGTGTATATATATATATATATAGTGCCCCAGCCAAGTTTCTCACTAACCTCAACCTTGTTCCAACCCTGTTTGACATGTTTCTCAAAGCTCTTGATTATACGATATCCTCCTTCAGGGATAATCATATAACCATAAATAAATATCTACATAAAAATAATTCTGTAAAAATACCTGGAGTCAAAACTTATATGGCTATACCTCCTATGTGAGCCAATATAGCACATTTAAATATTTGTCTTTTAAGATTAAAGTATTACCCTTTCCAACAGCCCTGTATCAAAATGAAGAGTTTCTTGTTTTTGTTTTTTTTTTTTTGAGACGGAGTCTCGCTCTGTCGCCCAGGCTGGAGTGCAGTGGCGCGATCTGGGCTCACGCAAGCTCCGCCTCTCGGGTTCACGCCATTCTCCTTCCTCAGCCTCCCGAGTGGCTGGGACTACAGGCCATCCTCCACCGTGCCCGGCTAATTTTTTTTTTTTTTTTTTGTATTTTTAGTAGAGACGGGGTTTCACCGTGTTAGGCAGGACGGTCTCGATCTCCTGACCTAGTGATCTGGCCGCCTCGGCCTCCCAAAGTGCTGGGATTACAGGCGTGAGCCACCGTGCCAGGCCTCAAAATGAAGAGTTTTCATACAATGTGTAAGGACACATAATTCATTAAACCATTAGCAATTTGTATTATTTGAAAATTTTCTAATATGAAAATTAATTGATAAAGGACAGAGAAGAACTAAGCTTTAATTGGAGCAGAGAGAAGTAACTTGCTCAAGCAAGAGAGGAGATTAAACCTTATAGATATAGTGCTGGAATCCCAAAATTAGCATGAGATGAATGATTGGCTTCAGATGGGGCATTCTGAAAGCCATGAAAAATGAGATGTGAGAATAATAAAGTCAAGCTTCTACTTTTGCTTGAACTAATTTTCCTTGCTCTAATTATATACAATGCATCAAATGCATTATCCACAAATAAAGTCCTCTCAGTAAATGTATATTGCTCTAAAAAATGGAATACTCAAAAGTGTTTGTAAATTTTACTTATTTATATTTTAAACAATTTTTCAGAATGCATTTCAAAAATTATATAAAAGCAGAATGTTTCTGCATTAACAAAATCAATAGCAATAATGATAATAAATACTGTGTAATAAGAAAGCCAATATGATAGGCATCTTTATTTGTGATTAATGTTGGCAAGATGGAAGCAGCACATTTACTAATGGAACCATACAATCACGAAGTATTTCATGCATAACTATCCAAAATAAAATTATCATTTCCTGGAATGAAAACATTTCAAAATTATAGTGTGCACAGCTCTAAATTGATTCTATAAATGGATTCCAGAAAATCATTTACCAGATGGTTATATTTAGATGCCACTCAAGCTTCCTGAGTACTTTAAAGGTGGAGTCACCTATGCCCACAGCTCCATTAATAGAGAAAAATAAAAGACTTAACATCTTTGAAGAGGAATAAATGCTGAGTGTAACAAAAAATACAAAAATACAAGAAAGTTTCCAATTTAATGATATTGATACACACAGGAAAGGCAAATTAGTGTTTTAATTGTTCATCAAGCTTAATTTCATATAAGCAAGTCTTAGTCATCATAATGTAAAATTTTTTCATGTGTATCATGATTGCAATTTTGATTGTCATCAGAATCACTTACTTTGCCTATTTCCTCTCTGAGAGGTAATAGAGGGAGTCCTTGGTTAGAAGTACAGATTCTGGAGACGAACCACTTGCATTTACAGCCTAGGTTTGTGATTTCAGGCAAAGTACTTAACCTCCTGGGTCTGAGTTTCCTCAAATATAGAATAATAATTATAACTTCATAAGGTTTTGACAATTAAATTAGATGATGCAATGCCTGACATAATGAAAGTGCTAAATAATTGTTAATAATAGATGTTAGAATTTTAAAGAACAGTAAAAATACCTAATTGATGTGGGAAATTCACTTTTAGGAAAACATTGTTAACATGTTCAGTGGAATATGTCAAAGACAGCACCCCAGTTATCACTGTAAAAATAGGTCTCTGTGTGTTATATACACATTTTCTGCTATCTAAAATTCGATAGATTATCTACATAGTAACCACATAGCTGAAGGACAGTACATACCATCTGAACATGTATTTTCTTTGGGACACAGTTTTCTCTTAAATTCAACTGCTTTATGATATCCCATGTGGGTTAGTGCTCATATGAATCTACTTACGAGGAAAACCACGTGCTAGAGACACCAAACCTAAAAGAGATGCTGAAACTTGAAGATGTCATCCCATCACTACTTAAAGCAAAAATATAGAGTGATGGTTTTATCAATATTCAGATGAGAACTAACTTAGTAATCAATGCTTTTGCCCTGGATTTTGGAACAGTGTTAGGAATTATAAAATGGCAAACCATGATCAGTCACCCCAAACATATAGAATTGGCTTACTACAGACTGAAAGCTTGTAAAGGGATACTCTTTAGAGGGAAAAAAAATATATGCTTTAAAGATCCTGAAACAGACTTCAAGAGATGTGGCACAACCTGTTTCCAGGAAATAGAATAATCATATGAGTTATCTTTGACACTGCAAAATGAAATGAGGAGATTAAAAATCTCATTCAACTAGTTCAAGTTCTCTCTCTTTTCCTGCCCCTCCACTAGTGTTCATATGGATCTCCCTGCCTGGAATTCCCTCCCTGACCTGTCAGCTGTTTCTTTTTGGATGATTCTTACTTATTCTTACTTATTATTGATCACTGAAATCTCAACTTGGATATCACTTCTTCCAGGAAGCCAAATCTAGGTTAGGAGAGTGCTATGTGTGCACCCAGCACCCTGAACTTCCTGTACCACAGTATTTGTCACGTTTCATTAACCTGCCTCTCTACCTGTCTGTATCCTCACGACATAAAAATGCTTTGAAGTAAGAGATCTTCTATATAATGTCACAATCATATCACCAGAGCCATTCCTGGGTCAGTGCTCAATAAATATTTGTTTAAAATAAAAGTAGAGAAAGAAGGGAAAAGGGAGTAAGAATGAAGGTAGAAATGAACAAGCAGTGCCTCATTCATTTAAATAATGGCAAAAATGCTGGAAATCCCCAAAACAAGAAGCCACATGATCCCAGACTCAGCTGTGGCACAAAGTGAGGGAAGTTATATAAGTGAGACCAAAAGGGCTGATTTTGTTTGCTACAGCTTTTTCAAGCCTGAAGATGAAAATATCCTTAAAACAATTTAATCCTTCTGAAATAATGATGGAGGAAAACAACTGTTTGTAAAAGCAATCCAGTGATAATTAATAAACAAATTGGCAGAGGTTTTTTTTCTTTTTCTTCTGAAAAAGCTTTCTTCCAATGAGTGCTCACGAAGGAACACAGAAAGCAGTCCATTGTATTTTTTAAATGTGTGATTACACCACCTTTGATGTGTATTTATATATCTATACACATACACATACATACACATATGTATGTATAGATATCCCATATGTGGTATTTGTGATATCACATATATCTACCACATATGTGGTAGATATATATCACACACACATATACACACACACACTCACACAGTTAACATATACATGAAACTCTTTAGACTGAATCTCATTATCTCATTTGTCGTATAATCTATAATTCCTTAATTATTTTTGGATAAAATGAACTGAAGCTCATTGTACATTTCTCTTATCGGGGGAAATGTGAAATCTCGCTTTAGGATCTAGATTGAGCTTTTCATTTGGGAAGAATCAAATAAATAGATTAAACATTTTTCTTAAAATGTGTTCTATTTTAACAGCACAAGTGAATGTAATAATTGTATTAAAAATTCCTTATAATCACTCTGTAAATTTAAATTATAGTGTACTCCTTTTATTATCTCTTTAAGGAACTGAGCTAAAGAAGTAACTATTCTTTTTCTCTTTAAAAAGAATTTTCTCGTATCTTTTTTTGATATGAATGCAATTGTGAAATGAACTGTGTAGATTCTTCAAATATAATTATGTGTAATATTGAAAGTGTCAATGGGAAAAAGGAATAACATCAGAAATAATGAATATGAGAGAAATCTGAATGATGATACATATTTCTTGGAAGCAGGTGACCCAACTCAGAAAAATAACTGTCTTATGAACAGCTGAATATATGTGACTATCCATTTTCCATGTCATTAGATAGCCAATCAACTGAAGTACACAACGAATTTAACCTTTTATTTACCACAAATAATCTGTTTCACTCACATAGTTAAATTGAAATTGTTTGGGTATCATTCATTCATTAGCATCTAGTGCTATTTTGCTCCTCAATATCTATTATCTGTCCTTCTTTCTAACCCAGGAGGTTCATCTGTATGAATCACACAGTCATGGTTTCTCACTCATCTGGCTTCCAGTTGAGTCCAATCAGTGGAGAAACATAGCAGTTTGGAGGAAGAAAGAAAGAGGAAGACCAGAGAGTAAGGTCAGTCAGAATATTACCTGGCTTCTTCCTTCCCTTTCAAAATGAGGTCAAACTAGCTAATCCTTTCAATAAGCGTCACCCAAATCCCATTCTATTCTTCTGGGTTCCAATAACCATGCTATCTCTTCCTCCTTTAAGTCTAAGGGTGGTACCAGGTCAGCTGCTGCCGACTCCAGGTTATTTTAGTAGCCTTTATAGTCTCCCTTTTGTCTATGTCACTAAACACATCAAGAATTATTCTATTTGCAGTGATCCATATGTTTTCTGTTGAGACAAGATTTATAAAGAAAACAGATTATCTCTGTCAATTATCTTGATATGCATTCTTTTTAAAATCAGAATGTTTACATTATTGACTTAACACTTCCTTTTATTTAGTTATTTTATAAACTCAGACTTATGTATTATACATTTCTCATTAATGTATATTTTTGTCTGGAGGAAAAAAGAAGAAGGAATATGGCCATAAAACATGTAGAATCTTCTTTGCTCTTGCACACATGTGGAAGATTCTCCTCTTCTTTACACTTTACTGGTATTTTTAAAACTGTAAATTAACTCATTTGAATCTACTTTATTTCATTTATCCTGACTTGAAAACTCCTATTAGGTCACCCAGCCTCTATTTCCTCCCATTCCAGAATAACCCAAATCATGTTCAGTAATATATCCTATTTTTGTTTCCAAAGAAAAATCTCGATCGGTTTGTGTAGTCTACCTATGCATTTCATTCCTTTGTTCAGGTGGAGCAAGGTTCTTTGGGGCTCAAAAGCCTATAAAATGTGGGGGATCTCTTAAAAAACAATACAAACTGTGAATAGGTACAACTAAATATTTATTTAAAATAAAATTAATAATAAATTAAAAATTTTAAAGCTGACTAAAGGTACTATAAATATAACAGAATTTAGAAAAATAATATAACTTTAAAGAACTACAAGAAGTTCATTTCTACAGTATATTTTCCCTACTTTCTTTTTTTTTTTTTATTGTTGGTTTTTAGACAGGGTCACTGTTTCCCAGGCTGGAGTTCGGTGGTACAATCATATCTCTCTGCAGCCTCAACACCTTGGATGCAAGCAATCCTCCCACCTCAGCCTCTTGAGTAGCTGGGACTATACGCATACACTGTTATGCCTGGCTAATTTTGAAAAAATTCTGTAGAGACAGGGTCTCTCTATGTGTCCCAGGTTTGTGTCAAACTCCTGGGCTCAAGTGATACTCCTGCCTCAGCTCCCTAAAGTGCTGGGATTACAGGCGTGAGCCATCATGCCTGGCCCATTTTCCCTCCTTTTCAAAACGCATAGCCCTTGATCACCACTTCTTATAGTTTTATAGATTCAATGCCTATAGCAGGATAAAAAAAATACTTCAGCTTTTTATCTAGTAAAGTTAAATTCAACTTTAGTTTTTATTATTGCTAATAACTTGTTTTTAACTTCTGCTACTGGCCTGTGCCCTACAAATAATAGAATTCTGATAAATTTTGTTTCATGTAATTCCCAGTTAAAAGGGAAAAATGTATAATTCAATAATACTTGTATATTCTATGGTATGACATGTATTCTAAATAAGAAAAATCTTCCATTTTAGTAAGTTATAGATGAGAACTGAATCCTCAGCTCACAATTTTACTCATCTGATAGTGGAAGAGTATTCCACAGACTAGTTCCTTATGTTTGTATTTTTAATCTTTTTTTCCCGTCATTAATGACAACTTTCCAGTGCCAAACATGTTAAAATATGTTAATATCATAATTCAATCTATGCAAAATGGGCAGTAAGTCAGAAGAAGTCTAGCAAAAACTTCACTGTATCAACTAAACAGGAAGTTGACTGCAAACCACATAAATATGCCCCATTAACCCCAAACTAAGAGAACCCCAAACAAAATTCTCCTTAGCAAGAGCTCCCAAAATATTCAAAGCTGCTTGAACATCATCTGCAATGAAGAATAGTGTGAGAAAAGGTAAGTCAGAGTTCAGAGACACCAAGGTCTTAACTATTTGAAGTTTAAAATGACTCATTTTGCAATTTTCATCAAAAAGAAATAAAATGTGAACATGTGAGCACATTGTTAAGGAACCCTCTCCAGGTCTTAGTAAAAGTTCATGCAAGTTCTGGCCTAAAGCTTCATTAGCTTTACCCTAATGTATTTACCTCTGTCTCTGGTGATAGATTCTGGCTTAAGTTTGGGCATGTGACCTAAGCTAGCCCAATTAGTGTGAAGAGAACTACTATTTTACACTTGTTTAGGAGAGGTTTCTCTACCTTCCTCACAGTAAATGTAAACAGAACATCTCTTGCAAGCATGGGAAAATGGGGCAGGGTGAAGTTAATGTTGACTGAGTGGATATTAAAGAACCCAGATTTGGGGGATTTTCAAAATAAGTTCATATCGCCCTTGGAGTTTACCTTTGGATTTATATTTTATATTTAAAAATACCATTTAAGCCAATTTGCATTAGATTTTTCAGTTACAGTGGAAATATCCTAATGTGTACCTACAAATTATTTGGTTTATTTCTGAACGTCTTGTTGTTTAAGTATCATTTTGCATTTTCACTCAGATATAACTCTCAAATATAAAATTCTGCTAATTAAATATCATTATAAACTGTGTTGAATTGCACAACTATCACAGATGACAGAACTTTTTTCTCAAATAATAAACTATTTTTAAAACTTTTGATATTTCTCAGGTATGATAATAATCAATTGTTTCAAAGATATTTTCCAAGTAAGTTCAAGTTGGTGTATTAGAACTTACATCGATACTCTGTTCAGCATAAACGATCCTCTAAAAGAGATATTTTCCTAAATTATTGAAAGGAAAATATAGGCTTCAGAATATTTTTAAAATTCCATTTTTGAGGTTTAGAAATAAGGCTTACAGCTCAGACAAGCATTACAATCAAGGTACTTTCTCATTGGTGAGACACATTTTAAAAGTTAACTTGCATATCTCAACTACACAAATTTCAAGGCATAACATTGAAAAAAGAAAAAACTTCTATTGCTAGTAAAAAAAAAATCACAATTCCCTTATGATTCAAATGCAAAAAAATGAGAATATGAGAGGATAAGAGGATGTTCAATGATCCCTTGTTTACTTCTTTTAAAAAATTATGAACCATTTTAAGTCTAAATAAATAGAATGATATAAGAAACATTCATGTTTCTCCAGTTCAATTTGGTTAATTATTAACGTTTTTGCATCTTAAATTTTGATTATTTAAAATAAAAATAAAACACCATTACAGATTTGTATTAAATCCCCTTTGCTAGTGTTCCCAATCCCTTTCCTTCATTTCCTACTTCGAAATGACAACCATCCTAAATTTTGCATATATTAACCCAAAGCAATTTTTAATAGTTTTACTGTACAGGTATGACCATACACACACCAACACACACATGCAGATAATGTATTAAATATAGGACATATATTTGATATGTATATATTATATATAATTGTATACATGTATATAAATCACATAACCTACCATACTGTACATCTTTCAGGAATTTCCTTTTTTCACCTAACATTTTGCTTACTTTTTAATCCATGTTTATAAACTACATATGACAATCTAGGTCATTAATTTTTACTGCTATGTAGTTTTGTAATATGTGATAATTATACAATATATTTTGCCATTTTTGATGTATTTTGGGTTTTTTTCCTCACTTTTCCCTATTATAAACAAAATTACAATAAACATCCTTGAGCATATATCCTTGTATGTATTCCCTGTACGAGATTCCCTGGAGTATATTCCTAGGATAAAGTAGAAGTGCCGAGTCTTAAATATGTGCAGCTAAAACAGTATTCAATATAGCAAATTATTTTCCAAGGTAGCTAAATCAATTCATTATCCAACACTAGTAAGCAAATTCCATTTTTAACAAGAAAAATTATTGAAATTAAGGAAATATACAAATTAGGAATTGAGAATATACATCAGAATAAACTCAAGAAAGTGACAAAAGGAATAATACAGAAAAGAGCAGACCTTAATTACAAAGAAAGCAAAAAAATAATGCACGAATCTTTTGTTGTCAGGTTTTATTTGTCTATTAGCTCAATGTTAACGAGCACTATTCAATGAATGTTAACGAGCATTACTAATAGCATCAATTAAATATTCTATAGCATTATTTTTCCTTGCTTTGTCTATTGAATATTGAAAGAGGTATTTAAAGTATTGTATTCCGATTGTGATTATGGTTATCCAATGTTCCTCTGTAATATCATTCATTTTTAGATTATTCTGTCAAGATAACATAAGAAAAAGTTAGACTAAGCAGCAGATTCTGTATCTGTGGAAATCAAACAAGGAATATATTAGATTCATGAGATTATTTGAAACACATGGGTCCCGTAGGCAAAATAAGATTTGATTTTATTTATGAATATCTAAGAGTCTTGTTGTGTGTGAATGCATTAATCAAATTATTGTTTACACCAACATACATTTGCTGCAGTTTTTCTTCACAGATGTGTCACAATTTATTTAGCCAAGTCTTTATTTTAATGATTCTTAGACTGTCTGTAATACGCCACAATTTTAACTACTACCAAAATAAACATTTTCCTATGGCTAAATAGTTATATAAAACTGTTTGTTTTACCGAGGCAGGCGGATCACGAGGTCAGGAGATCGAGACCATCCTGGCTAACACAGTGAAACCCCATCTCTACTAATACAAAAAAAAAAAAAATTAGCTGGGCCTGGCGGCAGGCGCCTGTAGTCCCAGCTACTAGGGAAGCCGAGGCAGGAGAATGGCATGAACCCGGGAAGCGGAGCTTGCAGTGAGCCAAGGTCGCACCAATGGACTCCAGCCTGGGTGACAGAGCGAGACTCCGTCTCAAAAAAAAAAAAAAGTTTGTTTTAAATTATTAAAAGTTAAATTATAGTATATAATGATAAAAATTATAAGATGATTAACACACATTGTCCTGTTGTCCCTATATTTTATACTTGTGACTGCAAATTTTAAAATTAAATTAATTTTCCTACATACCTTTATTACAATGAATAATAATTTTTAAATCTTTGAATATTTAAGAAGTAAAAATCTGTTTTTCACAGTTGTACCATTGAATACCAGTGTTATACACGTACTTCTTTTTAATTGTTTTTATCAGTAAGTTTTTCTCTTTATTAAAGTTTGTTTATAGTCTACTATATTTTATTTTAATGGGATGCAATTATTTCTCAGGGATTTAATGTGCTTTTTAATTATGATATCAACTCATAAAATTGTTTCTCTTTTTTTATTTGGCCTTTAATTTTTTTATGTATGATTTGTTGTACATCATTCATCATATACAATTTGATTTATAGCTTTCATTTTTATTGTACTTAAATCTCTCAGTCTTTTATGGTTTCCTCAACATCCCTCTGACATTAAAAAAACATACACTAAGCCTCTAGTTTATGTCAATAACTGTTCTAGGTATAGGTAATAATTTATTGGAAAAGACACACAAAGCCTTGCCTTCTTGAAGCTAACATTTTATTCACTGCATTTCACTGATATAATAATCATCATTTCATGTGCATAACAATGAAAAATACAAATAATTTACAATTTTTATAGCTTTTGCTTGTTTTACTTTATTTTTAATTGAGAATTTTTTATGTAATGTAGTATTACCTTTTTATAAATATGCAAATAATTATTATATAATTCTTAATTTCTGCATGATTTAAAATGCCATATTACTGAGAGGTGACAATGTGCTAGCAGCCCTCGCTGCCTCTCAGCACCTCCTTGGCCTCAGCATCCACTCTGGCCATGCTTCAGGAGCCCTTCAGCCCGCCGCTGCACTGTGGGAGCCCCTCTCTGGGCCGGCCGAGGCCAGAGCCTGCTCCCACTGCTTGCAGGGAGGTGTGGAGGGAGAGGCATGGGCAGGAACCGGGGCTGCACCCGGTGCTCATGGACCAGCGCAAGTTTCGGGTGGGCATGGGATCAGCAGGCCTCACACTCAGAGTGGCCAGCTGGTGCCACCAGCCCTGGGCAATGAGGGGCTTAGCACCCGGGCCAGCAGCTGCGGAGGGTGCGCTGGGTTCCCCAGCAGTGCTGGCCCACCTGCGCCGTGCTTGAATTCTCGCCGGGCCTTAGCTGTCTCCCTGAGGGGCAGGGCTCAGGACCTGCATCCCGCCATGCCCAAGCTCCTGCCCCGCAGTGGGCTCCTGTGCGTCCTGAGCCTCCCCAGCGGGCACCGCCCCTTGCTCCATGGCACCTGGTCCCATCGACCGCCCAAGGGCTGAGGAATGCGGGCACATGGTGCGGGACTGGCGGGCAGCTCCATCCATGGCCCCGGCGCGGGATCCACTAGGCAAAGCCAGCTGAGCTCCTGAGTCAGTTGGGGACTTGGAGAACTTTTATGTGTAGCTAAAGGTTTGTAAATGCACCAATCAGCACTTCTTGTCTAGCTCAAGGATTGTAAATGCAGCAATCAGCACTCTGTGTCTAGCTTGAGGTTTGTGGATGCACCAATCAGCACTCTGTATCTAGCTAATCTGGTGAGGACTTGGAGAACCTTTATGTCTAGCTAAAGGATTGTAAATACACCAATCACCACTCTGTGTCTAGCTCAAGGTTTGTAAACACACCAATCAGCACCCTGTATCTAGCTCAAGGTTTGTAAATGCACCAATCAGCATCCTGTGTCTAGCTCAAAGTTTGTAAATGCACCAATCAGTGCTCTGTGTCTAGTTAATCTGGTGAGGACTTGGAGAACTTTTATGTCTAGCTAGAGGATTGTAAACGCACCAATCAGCACTCGGTGTCTAGCTCATAGATTGTAAATGCACCAATCAGCACCCTGTCAAAACGGACCAATCAGCTCTCCGTAAAATGGACCAATCAGCTCTCTGTAAAATGGACCAACCAGCAGGATGTGGGTGGGGCTAAATAAAAGAATAAAAGCAGGCTGCCCGCACCAGCAGCAGCAATCCACTTAGGTCCCCTTGCACAGTGTGGAAGCTTCATTTTTTTCACCCTTTGCAATAAATCCTGCTGCTGCTCACTCTTTGGGTCCGCACTGCCTTTACGAGTTGTAACACTCACTGCGAAGGTCTGCAGCTTCACTCCTGAGGCCAGCGAGACCACAAACCCACCAAGAGGAATGAACAACTCTGGACGGAAGGAACAAACAACTCCAGACGCGCCGCCTTAAGAGCTGTAACACTCACCACGAAGGTCTGCAGCTTCACTCCTGAAGCCAGCGAGACCACAAACCCACCAGAAGGAAGAAACTCAGAACACGTGTGAACATCAGAAGGAACAAACTCCAGATACACCATCTTTAAGAACTGCAACACTCACCATGAGGGTCCACGGCTTCACTCTTGAAGTCAGTGAGACCAAGAACCCACCAATTTCGGACACATTACCATACAATAACTGTTAGTTATCCAAAAGTCTATTGTTATTATTTTGTTTAACTTCCAATTTGATTTATTGATCTCTTATTAGTTATTTCTTGTTTGTTTTAGGATCCATCTGTTAAAAGATTTACGCTGTACAGTGTATTCCATTGTTCATATAATTACAATAATTTTCCACATACCATAATTTAGTCCATTTATTGAATAATCAGAATAAAGTAACCATTATAAATTTTAAAACGTGGAAAGTGTTTGATTATAAATAATAGCATGGTCTTTTACATGTTCCCCCAAAAGCTAAAAGATGAAAGTTACTCTAGCTGTTTCTTGGTAACGTGCTTTAAAAATATTTGCATGTTGCCTAGCACCCACTTAGCAATAAGCCTCAGATAAAACTTTCATTTAATGTTTTATTATATTTTCCACTTAACTCTTCAAGCATCATGCTCCTATGGCCTTTGTAAACAGTAGACATTGCTCTGATCATGAGCTTTAAATGACTTCACATTAGCTACAGAAAAAGACTTAATATGCTCTCAAAGCTGTTGGTGTCTTCCACAATTTTTTCTCATTGTATTTCTCCAGGCTCATCTCTTATGTTGTCTAACAAAAGTCCTCTATTCTAGCTAGTGTGATCCATGTTGATTATTCCGAGTTACATAAATTCTCCATGCCTATGTCTACCTTCTTTGATGTCTTCTACACTTTTGTCTTGCCTTCTCATTTAAAACAAAGCCTCAACTATTTCTCAATCATTATAAATCCTTATAAATACACTGCAATAATGGAATGATATTGTAACGTAAGTGTTTCAATTCTGGAGAGTTTAGCATATTTTGCTTTTTATCCATCCTTATCATCTACATTTTAAACTTCTTATCCTTCCTCTCATATAACCATCTTCTCAATTCTTTTTCTATGCTAAAATATAAAATATACTTAATCTGATAATGAACTAATTGGCAATAATTAGAAAATATTTATACATTCTTGGCTCATATGTGTCTTCAAACCTTCATCCAACATAATAACAAATACTTTTGGCTTGATCTTCAAATTATATGCAGATTCTGTTTAAGATGTCTGATTTTCAGCTTCCGTTTAAAACATAGAAAGTTGCAAGAATTGTTATTCTTATTAGAAAATAAGAAAAAAATAACAAATTATACCTTTTGCTAAATCTATCAGATAACTTAGGTCACAGAGTCATCATCAACCAGCCTGAAATCTAAGGAAAGTCAACTGTCTCCATGAGTAACAAGACAGCGGCTTATCTGGGGCAGAGGACAAGTGGAAGATAAGGCTGCCAAACTAAAGTATTCAGTCAAGTGTAGGCCAAATGTGAGTATACCCCCACCCCACAAAGCCTCGGACATCAGGAGAGTTTGCACCTACATGTATGTTCTACTTCATGGACCTCACAATTTGTACACAGAAAAGACTGAGGTAAATGCAGGAATCTAAAGAAAGACTCTCTCAGTGATTCAGAAAGGGCTGGAAGCCTTAGCTGTAATCTTCTCTCACATGGAACAAAAGACTCAATCCTCTGGAAGAAAGCCAGCAAACCCTGTCACCCCCAGGACACAGGTAAAGAACCACCGTAGGGCCAGGCACAGTGGCTCACACCTGTAATCCCAGCCCTTTGGGAGGCCGAGGCAGGTGGATCATGAGGTCAAGAGATCGAGACCATCCTGGCCAACATGGTGAAACGCCGTCTCTACTAAAAATACAAAAATTAGCCGGGCGTGGTGGCGGGCGCCTGTAGTCCCAGCTACTCCGGAGGCTGAGGCAGGAGAATTGCTTGAACCAGGGACACGGAAGTTGCAGTGAGCTGAGATCGCACCAGTGCACTCCAGCCTGGTGACAGAGAGAGACTCCATCTTAAAAAAAATAAATAAGTAAAAATAAAAGAGCCACTATAGTTAGAGTAAGGGAACAGGAAAAAACAAACAAAGAAACTCTGTGGGAGGAGCAGGAAAATGTTCTGTTGCTCTGTACCCAGTGTAGAACTATATTCTACACTGGAGAGGGAAACATAATAGAAAAAGCTCTCCATCAAAACCAAGACAGAGGTACACATAGCCTTCCTAAGACTGAGAATGCAAAGGACAAAAGGGAATGCCCTGCACTCCTCACTAAAAAGCCAGCAAGCAGAAAATATCAAGTGTCAACAGTTTATCTCCAGGGGAGGAGTAAGTGCAAGAAAGTCCAAGATCAAAGGGACAGACTAAAGCTTAGATTGGAACATGGACAGCGAGAAAAACCCCCTAGGAATCCAAATCACACTCTAAGCACAAAGTTAACTAAGAAGAATGTGAAGATAGAGCATAGCAAAACCTACACAAAAATTAATAACTAACTAGATTGACTCAATTACCACAATAAAGGCTTAGCAGAAGAGGGATCCCTATTTCAATGCATAAACAGAATTTACTTCAGTCTGCACTGTTCTACACACAACAGCAAACTTCAAACAACAAACTACAAGACATACAAAATGCAAGGAGGGTGATAGAAGCTGTCAAGATTGGATCATCTTGGTGGTGGCTCTGAATTATGTCCAGTGAAGGCACCCGACCAGAGAAACCAGCCAATAGCATCGCTCTGCAAGAAGCAGTATCAAAAAGTCTACCAGGTTAGAGTGTCCAGCCAGCTTCTCCAGCCAGCTTTGGTGCTTTAATTAATACTTCTCTAGTCTGGAACACAAGTGCACATCTGTGACTATCTGTGGAAGAGAACGTCTGGCGGCCCCACTCACTCCAGTGCTCAGGTGTGACTACGCAAAGCTCTGATGCTCTGTATAAGACTTCCTTTGACTGAAGGAATGTGCGTATCTACAAATATCTGAAGAGTGGAGCATCTGGCCCCAGCCATTCCAAGTGGCCAAGTAAGAATCCCCCAAATGCCTTACCCAGTTTTAAAGTCCAGCCTACAGTCTTGCCCAACAACAAATTATGAACAGCAGTACTGCCCACCCAGGGAATTCAGCCTGCAACCAGGCCCAATTAGAGGTGATCACCTGACCATAGAATCCATAGAATCCAGCCAGTGGTATCATTGTGACACAAAGCACAACCAGCAGCTCGACTCAACTTCAGAGCACAGTCAGTGTCCCAGCCCAAACAAAGAACCTAACATTAAGGTCTGCCTATCCATGGTTACTACCAGCTGGCCTATTCAGAATCCCAGGCCAGACCAAATAACAAAGGTCTATCACTGCCAAAAAATACTTGCAAAGACTGGAATATGTGGCCATTATCTGAAATGTGCTGACACCAACACAAATACCCAAGAATTAAGAAGCACCAGGGACATATGACACCATCAGAAGAAACTGATACAGCTCTAATAATAAACCCTAAACAAATAGACATCTATAAAATGACTGACAAAAAATTCAGAATAATCATCCTAAGGGAGTACAGGTAAATATGTATGTGTGTATATATATATATATATATATATGTGTGTGTGTGTGTGTGTGTGTGTGTGTATATATATGTATATATATAATATATAAATATACTAATACATATTAGTATATTTATATATTATATATAAACTATATATAATATATATTTCTATTTCTTTGGAATAAGATGTATAAATAAAATTTAAAATTTGACAAAAAATAAAAATTTCTATATAAAAAATTTATATAGAAATTTTAGAAATAAAGACTACAATAATTGAACTGACAAATTTAATATAAACCTTCAACAGCAAACTTTACCAACAGGAAAAGAAGATCAGTACACTTGAAGACTGAACATTTGAAATTATAAAGAGGAGAAAATCAAAAAAAATTGAAATAATAAAGCAGGCATATAGGAATCATGGGACACCATCAAGAGAACTAACCTTTGCAGAAAGGAAGCCCAGAGAAGAATTTTTAAAAGTTCTAGAAACTATATTTAAGGAATTAATGGCTGTAAATTTCCCAAATCTGAGAAAAGATGCATACATTCAGATATGAGAAGATCAGAGATCTCTAATTAAATTTAATCCAAAGAGAAATTCACCAACATGCACAATATTCAAACTATCAAAATTCAAGTAAAATAAGGAATTCTGAAAGCAGTAAGTGAAAAGAAACATATAACATACAAAGGAGTTTCAATATGACTGTCATCATACTTCTAAACAGAAACCCTGCAGGCTACAAGAGAGTGGAAGGATATATTTAAAATGATGAAGAAAAATTTTAAAATCTGCCCACCAAGAATACTTTACCTAGCAAAACTATCTTTCAGAAATGAGAGATAAATAAATACTTTTCCAGACAAACAAAAGCTAAGAGATTTCATCACTACTAGGTCAGCCCTAGAGAAACTGCTAAAGGGATTTATTTAAGTTGAGACGAAGGGCTACTAATCAATAACATAAAACACATGAAGGCAAATAACTCAAAAAATAAATAATAAAGAGTCATAGTTGAAATTCTCTAATATTAAAAGGTGGTGTATAAAGCAATTTTATCTATGATGTGAGGGTTATAAGACAAAATTACTAAAAACAACTTTAGCTACAATGAATTGTTAAGTGCTACAAATTACACAAAGGATAGAACAGGATGTCTGGCTTCCAAGTGGGAACCTTTGCAGTGCAAGGAATAAAAGACAGAATTAAATATGAGTGATGTTGAGAAAGGCAAAAAGATTTTTATTCAGAAGTGTGTCCAGTGGCACACCATGGAAAAGGAAGGCAAGCAGAGACTGGGCTAAATCTCCATGGTCTCTTTGGGCAGAAGACAGGTCAGGTCATTGGATTCTCTTACACAGACTCCAATAAGAACAAAGGCATCACCTGAGGAGAGGATACACTGAAAGAGTATTTGGAGAATCTCAAGAAGTACATCCCTGGAACAAAATGATGATATTTTCTGGCACTAAGAAGGCAGAAAGGGCAGACTTGATCACTTATCTTGGAAAAAGCTACTAATGAGTAATAAATGGTCACTGACTTATTTATTAGAAAAGAGAAATGTCTCATGACCTTTTTATAGGTACCATAATTTAATAGATCTCATACACCAGAATTCAGATCATAAATGACTGAACAGAATATTTTTTGTTGGGTAGTCCTGATATAACTAAGACTGGCTTGTGGTTAAATGAATCGGTTTTTTTTTTTTTTAATTTTAATAGTAATTCTGATTCTGTAAATGCTGTCACTATTTACTCCTTCTAAAGACATAATTGGACTTCATTAGTAATGTTCAACTTTTTACAAAGATGGCAAATTATTGGAGATTGATTTTATATTTATATTTAGACATATAACTGGCTATGTGAATATATTTAAATACTGGGGAAATTCCTTCACTGTCTCAGAGCGAAGCAAGATTCAACTGTTTTGTGTTCATTTGTGTCTTAAAGGCAAGGGCTAAAGATAAGGTGGCAAATGTCTACTTTATGTTTTTGGTCTTAACTGTGCCAATGTAATTAGAATTCCCTGTATCTAAAATGGTTCCTTTTACTTATTGAAAGGCATTTTAGTGTGGTTTCTGTGTAATATCAAATAAAGATTATTTAACACTTCTCACATTTTATCGATCATCTGTAAGGTCAGATGCTTTAAAAAATAGCAAGGTAAATGTCACTCTTGAATTCTTTACTATCTAAGTCAGACTAAGTTATAATTTAGGACTGTCTTTAAACAGCCATTCAGAAACATAAAACTGTAGAACTGCTGTGTATTTACGACTGGGAATGGTACTTTTGCCAAATTAAAAGGATCAAAGTAGAGGAGATATACACAAATTTAAAAATTATGTGTGCTCATAAGACAATTAAAAACAAAATTACAGATAAAAACAAAGTATACAAAGATGTAAATTTTTATATCTAATCATAAAATGTTAGAGGGAGCAATGAAAGTATAGAGTTTTTATGTGATTAAAATTAAGCTATTATCAACTTACACAGCCTCTTATAAGTATAAAATGATTTATGTAAGCCTCATGGTAACCACAAAGCAAACACTGTAATAGTTGCATAAACATTAAAAGAAAGAATCCAAAGCGTAACAGCATAGAAAACCATCAAACCTCAAAAGAAGATAGGAAGAAACAAAGGATCTACAAAATAACCAAAAAGCAAATTACCAAATGGCAGTAGCATGTCCTTACCTATTAATAATTACCCTGGACATAAATGAATTAAATTCTCCAATCCTAAGACATAGAGTGACTGAATGTATTTTTAGAAAAGAAGATCCAACTTATGTCCCTACAAGAATACACATAGGTTGAAAGTAAAGAGTTGGAAAAAGACATTCTGCAAATTGAGCACCAAAAAAGAGCAGAAGTAGCTACACTTATAACAGACAAAATAAACTTTTAAGATAAAAACTGTAAAAAGAGACAAAGAATATTATTATCTAATAATAAAGAGAACATATTATCGAGAACATAATTGTAAATATGTATATGCATACAAAATATATAAAGAACCTAATATATAAAGCAATTATTAAATAATCAGAAGAAAGAGAAAGACTACAATAAAGTAATAGGAAACTTCAGTATCCCTCCTCGAACAATAGAGATCATCTACACAGAACATCACTAAAGAAACATTGAACTTGAATTCTACTTTAGATCAAATGGGCCTAAAAGACATAAACAGTATATTACATCCAACAGCAACAGAATACATTTTTTCTAGTCCACATATAACCTTCTCCATGATAGATAATATGTTAGGCCAAAAAACAAGTCTTTACAAATTTAAGATTAAAAAGTATCTCATATCTTTCCCAATCACAATGGTATTAAAGTAGAAATTAATAAAAGAAGAAATCTAGGTAAATTCACACATATGTGGAAATTAAACAACAGGCTTCTGAAAAAAATAGGTTAAAGAATTAAAAGGGACGGCAAAAAGTACCTTGAGACTGATGAAAATGGAAACATTATATACCACATTTATGAGATGTAGCAAAAGCAGTTTCAAGAGAAAAGTATGTATCAATAAATGCCTATATCAGAAAAAAAGAAAAAGTAATCTAAAGATAGACCTCAAAGAATTAGAAAAAGAACTAAGTCTAACGATAGCAAAAAAGAGAAAATAACAAAGATCTATGCAGAAATAAATGAACTAGAGACTACAACAATATAAAAAAAAATCAGTGAAAGAAAGACTTCGTTCTTTGAAAAGATGAAATTGACAAACACTGAACTAAACTAAGAAAAGAAGAAGACTCTAATAAATAAAATGAAAGAGGAGATATTGCAAAAGATGTAACAGAAATACAAAGAATTACAAGACACTACTCTGAACAATTCTACACCAACAAATTGTATTACCTACCTAGAAGAAACAGATAAATTTCTAGACACATACAATATACTAAGACCCAATCAAGTAGAAATAGAAAATCTGAATAGATAAATTACAAACAAGGAAACTGAATTAGTTTTAAAAACCTCCCATCAAAATAAGTCCCGGTCCTGTTGGCTTCACAGCTGAACTATACACACATTTAAAGGAGTCTTAATACCGATCTTTCTCAAACTCTTTCAAAAAATTGAAGTGAAGGGAATATTTCCAAACTTATTTATGAAGCTAGCATTACCCTGATACCAAAGCCAGACAGGACAATCCACAAAAAAGAAAATTACAGGACAATATCCCTGATGAGCATAGATGTAAAATTTCTTGACAAAATACTTGGCAACTGAATTCAACAATACAATAAAATAAACATTCATCATGATCAACTGGGATTTAACCCTTAGATGCAAAAAGGTTCCAACATATGTGGATCAGTAAATGTGGTGCACCACATTAATAGAATGAAAATTTAAAATTTTATAATCATCTTTATAGTTGTAAAAAAAGTACTTAGCAAAATTCAATAGGCTTTCACAAAAAATCTCAATAGATTAAGTAAGAGGGAGTGTACTTCAACACAATAAAGGCTATATATGACAAGCCCAAAGCTAATGCCATTCTAAACAGTGAAAAGTTGATAGATTTTTCTCTAAAATCAGGAATAAAACAAGAATGCCCTGTCTCACCACTTCTATTCAACCTAGTAATGGAAGCTCTAAACAGAGGAGTTAGGCAAGAGGAAGATATCAAAGACATTCAAGTAGTGAAGGAAAAAAGTGAAATTGTCTCTGTTTCCGGACAACATGATCTTATATACAGGAAACCCTAGAGATTACATGTACACACACAAACACATACACACACAACTGTTATAACTAATAAATTAATTTAGTAAAGATGCAGGATACAAAGTCAACAAGAAAAAAATCAGAGGTGTTTCTATAAGCTAATAATAGACTATCTAAAGAGAAAATTAAGAAAACAATTCAATTTACAATGGCAACAAAATATAAAATATTTGGACATAAATTTAACAAGGAAAATGAAAAATCTATACACTGAGAACTATAAAACACTGGTGAAAGAAATGGAGGAAAACACAAATAAATGGAAATATATCCTGTGTTCATGAATTGAAAGAATTGATATTATATAAATGTCCATACTACCCAAAGTGATCTACAGATTCAATACAACCTTATCAAAACTTCAATGTCATTTTTCACAGAAATCGAAGAAAATCCTAGAATTTATATGGAACCACTAAAGATACTAAATAGCCAAAACAATCTTGAGCAAGAGGAACAAAATTGGAGGCATCACACTTCCTTATTTCAAAATATATTATAAAGCTACTTAAAACAACATAGTACTGGAATAAAAACAGACACATTGGCCAATGAAGCAGATGAGCCCAGAAAAAAAGTCATAAACTCATGTATTTTTGCACAATTATATTTTGACAAAGGTACCAAGAACACACAATGAGAAAAGGATAGTTTATTCAATAAATGGTGCTAGGAAAACCAGATGTCCACATGCAGAAGAATGGCATTGCATCTGTATCTCATACCTTATAAATAAATCAACTCAAAATGGGATACAGACTTAAATATAATATCTGAAACTATAAAACTACTGGAAGAAAACAAGGAAATAGTTTGTTGAAGTTGGTTTGGGCAATGATTTTTTGGATATGACCCCAAAACCACAAGCGAAAAAAGAAGGACAAATAAGATTCCACCCCACTTAACAAAACTGCCATTGAAATAACTGAGATTTCAGAATGTGGCTGGAGATGACTAATGCTCCAAATGGAGTTATCAAATTATTGAGTATGCTCCTCATCAGTTATATTTTACATTCAGCTTTTCTTCACAGGCATTTTTACTTTATGTTAGGTAATTATTTTTATCAGTTTTGCCACATTTTCAAAGGAATAAAATAAAAAGAAAAATCAAATTTTTTAAAAGTCTAAATTTAATGATTTCTGATGAATATTTATAAAACGTTGATTTGATTTTTAGTATCCTCAGCTCTTTATGTTAACTCTGAAAATCTTGGTCTAATCTTGGTATACCAAAATCAAGGATTAAGCAAAAGAGATATTTTTTTCCTCAAACACTTTGAAAGCAAAATGAAATTTAGAAACATGACAGAACAGTGGAAATGCACTAAATATAATGTTGTCCTAAAACAAGGGTTAAGAGGTCAAAATTGCAATAGTTTTACATAAGCAAGATAATTTACGTTGCAGTGATGAAACATTCAACTAAGAATTTAGAATAGTCTCAGTGTGGCAGAAGCCACACTAATAGAATGGTTAGATATAAGGAAATGTATCTTATGTGCCAGTTTAGATCAATTTTTATTCTTAAGCGATGTCATCGTTATATGAGAAAAAAATAATAAACTAGTGATGTCAGTTTTAAATGAGAGGAATTTGTGGCACACATACTATGTATTTATTCCTGTTTTTCTAATGTCTATTTTTTTCTAGGTTTCCTTATGACGTTTAGTGGTAAATAAACAAGATTGGGAATTTTCTTCATAAAGATGAAAAAATAATGTCTACACGTGGGAACAGAAATAGTGTACATATGGGAAAAGGAACTGCTGACAATTTTTATAGGCATGTCATAGGACTGAAACAAGAGAACTTTGAACAAATTCTGATTCATGAAGACAGTGGAGACTAATGAGTCTGCTTTAAAGCAAGTGTATGAGTCAGTTTCAATTATCTGTTGCTAAAGAATAAGCCACCTCAAAACCTGGTGAATTAGAACAACCATTTATTTGCTAGAGAGTCTACAGTATAACAACTTGATCTGGGCTCAGGTAGCTAGTTGTTATGTTGGTCTCAGCTGGGGTCACCTTAAGTGGTTGCAGTCATCTGATGGCTCCATTTGGACTGGATGGGGTATGATGGTCTCACTCACATGTCCAATAGTGTGTGCTGTCTTGTACAACTCTATGTGTCCCTCTGTCCCCCAGTAAACCAAACTAGCATTTTTACATGGCATCATAAGGACAATGTTTCACAAGGGCAAAAGCAGAAACTGCAAGTTTTCGTATGCCCTAAGTTCCAGAATTCATATAATTGTTACTTCCGTGATATTTTATGGGTCAATCCAAATCCCCAAGGCTAATCAAGATTCAATGGGTGGGAGAATAGATTCCACTTTTTGATGTAATGAATTGCAAAATACCATATCCATTGAAATCTACCACAGGGGTTGTTGCATTTCTTGCAATTTTCAAACACAAAAATTATTTACAAAAATAATTTTCATGAGACTAGAGAAGAAAATTATTGATTAAAGTATTGATAATATTAAGAAAGCACAAGGGAACATGTACTTTATCTACAAGGGAACTTAATTGTAAGATTTATGTCTTATTATCTTATCATTCATGTAGAAGAGTACTTGTCATCTAGTAAGTGAGAAATAAAGTTTTGTTTTATAATAAATAGATTTAAAATATTTGAAGTTGGTTATGAGTAAAAAGGATTTTCAAATTTTTACCTATACCTTTAGGTCTAAGAAACAAGTTAACTATAAAATGATAGGACATATATTTGAAATGAGCAGTTTGGGACCTAGATATGGTGATGTTTTAATCAAATGAGCAAGAGAGTCTTATGTGCATCAGTGTGTTACCAATGTTAAAAGCAAAGAACTACAAATTGGATAAAAATTGCCACAGCATACTTTCCGATTTTATAGCAGCATCCACATTAACATGGAAAATGTAAAGGCATTTATGGACTATTTGCACTTCTATGTAAAACGTCTCATAATAATCACATATTTATGGCTAAGCACATTTTAAATCTATAGAACTTTTAAATAAGTTGCAGGTTCTACAAATATTTCTAATGGGAGTTTTGCCACCTGGAATTCAAATTTCAAATCAAGTATTGCAAACTTAGTGGCTCATTATAAATGGACAGAATTGTAGGTTTGTATTTACCATCTTGACAGGATAACTAGCAATGACAAGAGACAAAACATCAAGTGCACTAATTAATGATCACTTTAAATCTTTTTAAGGAAAATAAAATTAGTATATTTTCAGGTACTTTAAAAATATCATTGTCAGGTAAAATTGCAGCTTGTCAATTGTGATGAAAATTTAGTTAAATGTATCTTCAGGATTTTAAAGGAGTCTATCATGTTATCAAGAAATTATATAGGACTACAAGCTAATTAGAAATATGATTAATATAAAAATAAAGTTATAAAAATGTGCATCACTGATTTCAAAAATTTTAGAAATCAATAAAGCATAGCCAATTGAAAATATTAAACTGTATAATTTGAATAATTTACAGAAAACTTTTTTTTCAAGTACTTCAATGAAGTGAAATCAAGCCCCCTTGAAATTAAGGCACCAACCATAATATGAATTAGCAATAAAATGCATATCTTTGCTCTTATCCCAACACTATCAGTTAACATAGATACTCTTTACTTTCTGCAAAATTTTTACAGCAGATTAGAGTTAATAGAATAATTGTATTGTATCTTTCCCCCCAAACAACTGCCATTACCAAGCAAATGTAAGTGGCCACTCAGTGGTTTCTGAAGCTTTCAATACAAGGTTTTGAAAGGTTCAAAACATTTAAGGTTCCCCTTCTCATCATCTCAAGAACCACAGTTCCTATAACGCAGCAAACAAATTTTCTTGCACTCCTTCTAACAGGAAAAATCAATTTTCCTTGCCTTGATATTTGCGTGGAACCCATTAGGAGGCCTTCCTGTCACATGTTCTTTAACATAAATCCTGGCCTGACACATATCCTCGCAACCCTGATCTCAAAATCTATTTCCTCTGGAAACATGTACTATATAAACTGTGTTACTTTGTAGATATCTCAAACAGTTATTGGAACAAATTGTGAAAGTTAAATAAAAATTATCACCTTATGCATTTTCTTAATTCTGTTTGCATAAAAGGAAAGCCAATTATTTCAGAAATTGTTGCTTGTAATTCTCTTGTAAACTTTTTAATGAGTGTAGACTTACTCTCTTAATAATTAAGAACATAAAAAAGTAAATACATTATACATGTGTAAATACGTTTAAAGTAAATTTCAGAAAAATAGTGCTCTCATAAATAAGATTGACAATAAATATGAATTTATATTGAATTTAACATGTTAGGAGTTATGCAAAGAAAAGGTAGGTGATATATGATCTGTTCTTAACACATTATTAGTGCTATTCATATGAAAGCATTGAATTGAAAAAATAAGGAATGAAATAATTATCGATTTCTAATTCTCAGCTATATCCAATCCAATATCTAAAGCAGTATTTTATAGCAAAATTGTATAAAATATTAAATCATTACAGCAAGGTCATGTAACTCTTTTCTACCTCCCAAACTCTCTCTCATTCAGAATCTCCCCTTTATTTACTTTGGCATGCATAGTCTCACCATAATTTTTAATACCAAATAGTAACAAGGACAGCTTACAAATGCTAATACACCTCCCAAAATAATAATATATAGAAATAATGGGTGAAGTAGAGTGGGAAAAATGTAAAGAAGGATGGACACTCTTAATTGTCTAAATAACTTCTATTTCATCTACCTTTGAATTCCTTTTCTGTTCAAGTTCATTCTCTATCCCATGTGACTGAGGGGAAGGTGACTTTTGCTTCTTACCCCAGAAGGGTAATCTGATATATCCCAAGCTAAGCTCAGAACTCTCCTTTCCTTAAACACTGTGTTCTCGCAATAGGGTATTTCACCTATTTCTGGCCAATGACATGCAAAGAGGAGTCTATGAGGGCCTCTGGCAATACTTTCCCTTAATTTTTCTCAGAACACAGCTAAATATGGTACCTGGAACGGCTGCATATTCCCCATTACCAGACTTAGGGAGAAGGGCAAAACCAAAATGACTGCAGAAATGTGAACTATGCCTGAACTCTACACTTGCTCTGGACTTCTGTTATGCAATATACCATTTTTCTCACTGTTTCAATCCCATTGAGAAAAGAATCTTGTTTGTTATGTACAATAGATGGCATTTTAACTGATACAAATTAGTAACCCAATAATTCCAAGTAACTTTGTAGATTTCTTTCTTTTTAAAATCATAATGGCAAGAGTCCCAGGAATATATTCTTGAAAATTAAGACCCTCCGAAGTGTCCCTACTGTTTCTGACTGTTCCCAAATAGGTTTTTCATATGTGGATCCACACATCACTCTTTCAACTATAGCTACTGCACAGTCTCTGCTCTAGTCTTGTTCTTTTGCTCTGTCTTCTGATTATCCAACTCCTCTTCCCACTATTCAGAGAAGCCTCAACATTGGTGGTGCTCATCAGAAAAATAAATAATATTCACGCAAAGTTGGCTATCACCAAACATTGACAAATGTTTTTAAGATTCTGGCTGCATTGTTGTTTTCTGCACAGAGAGGCAAAACATGCTATCCCTAGTTCTGTACAACACATGTTTTCCTTGTTCCCAATGCAGTTTTGACTTTGCCAAAAATTACTCTACACATTTCTGCCTTTAACTCCTCCTTCATTCAGGGCTCAAAAACAGGCCATGCAGGGAAACAGAATGCATCATATCACTGCTATTATTATCTCATCTCTCTCCGTTTCTTAACAGAAAGGAAAAGTTTCAATGAATTCAAGCAGACATTGTGGAGGTGCTGGTTTTTGTGGCAGTGAATGGACTCCAGCCTAACCTGCTTTGTTACAGTAAAAGACAAGAAAAATAGACTTCATGGCTGGATGTTTTTCCCATTAAAATAGCTATTTACTTTTTCTTATTTTTTACAAAAACTGCTTGTTCAAGTACTACAGGCAATTTCCAAACGTTTCTTTAATTTAATTAGATTTTTTAAACATTCAAAATAGCAACCCTCCTGGGGATAATTCGAATTTAAGACACATTCTGAGTCAAAACCTGCCCACAAACTTTATGTTTATTGATCTAAAATGGCAATAACAACTGAAATATTATAATTTCACTTAGCCTGCTAAGTTACTTTTTATGACTTGTGTCAATTATCATCACAGCATAGCAACTAAATATCACCCCATAGCAACTAAGTATCAGAATATTTATGGACTAATCCCAGATGAAAACATATGTTGTCTGGGATGACTAAATGACAGAGACTGCAAACTTACTATTTATATGGATATGCAAATAACATAAATGAGTGGGCCATATAGGGTGGCTTGGGACAAAATAGGAAGCATATACCTGGTCTGGAAGCACGTGTTCCTCTAAAAGGGCTACCAATCCTCAGCTTCATGGCTGAAAGGTAGAAATATATATTATCATACCTTCTGGTTTTTCAAGATAAGCTGGAATTCAAGGTTTCTATGTAAAATCTTTAGGTATTTCAATATTGACTTTTTCAAAATGTATCAAAACACTATATAGAAATACAAATTAAAACCACAATGAGGCAAGGTGTGCTGGTTCACTCCTGTAATCCCAGCACTTTGGGAGGCAGAGGCAAGCGGATCACCTGAGGTCAGAAGTTCGAGACCAGTCTGGCTAAACATGGTAAAAACCTGTCTCTACTAAAAATACAAAAATTAGTTGGGTGTGGTGGCGGGTGCTTGTAATTCCAGCTACTTGGGAAGCTGAGGCAGGAGAATCACTTAAACATGAGAAGTGGAAGTTGCAGTGAGCCGAGATTGCAACATTGCACCCCAGCCTGAGCAACAAGAGTGAAACTCCGTCTCAAAAAAAAAAAAAAAAAGAAAAAGAAAAAGAAACAAGGAACCCTCATACATTGCTGGAAAAAAAAAAATGTAAAAGGGTGAAACCACTGTGGAAAACAGTTTGGAGATTCTCCTCCAAATTAAACATAGAATTACCATTGATCTAGCAATTTTGCTTCGAGGTACATACTCAGAAGAATTGAAAGCAGAGGAAGGGACTTGAAAAGATATTTGCAGACCAATATTCAGAACAGAATTACTCACAAAATAGTCACAAGGTGGCAACAACCCAAATATCCATGAACAGATGAATAAACAAAATATGACATGTACATACAATGAAATATTATTCAGCAACATTAAAAAAAGAAGGAAGTTATGATATATACTACAACATATATGAACCTTGAAAGCATTATTCTAAGCAGAATAAGCCAGACACAAAAGAACAAATGTTGCATGATTCCACTTATTTGAGGTACCCAGAGCAGTCAAATTCATAGAGACAAAAAGCAGATAGTGGTTACCAGGAGCTGGGGGGAGGAAGAGATGGAAATTATTATTTGGTGAGTAAATTTTAATTTGGGATGATGAAAAGGTTGTGGAGTTAGATAGTGATGTGGTTACACAACAATATGAATGTACTTAATGTCACTGAATAGTACACTTAAAATTATTATAATGGTAAGCTTATGTCGCTATGCTTATTTTACCATTAAAAACAAACCCTTATGTGGACCTATTAAAGTATATCTGCAGGTCAGAGTTAGTCTAGGGTTTTCAGGTTACGTACTCTGCTTTAGCCGTCAGTCTTCAGGAAAATCACTCAGGCTTCAGGGGTCTTAAGACAGTGGAAAGGCTGACTTCCAGCATGACAATGAAGCACTAAAATTGCTAGAAGACGTCAACCTCCTAACTGTTTTATAAATTTCCATGAGAATATCCAAATACTAAGGGGAAAAAAACCTTAAGTAAAGTATTTTATAGAATTAAAGTATTATACAGAATTTTATCAGTTTTTTCCCAAATCCTCAATAATTAGAAAAGTCAATTAGGCAATTATAACGTAACTAGGATCCTTATCCTTGACTTACACCATAAGAATGGACAAGAACGTAAATAAGATGAGTCTTTGACTTGCTTAACAAAAATTTCCAATTCAAGGAAATAGGAAAAAAGCCAACCTGAAAAATGGAGCCATTATTAACCTTGGACACACAAATATAGAAAGGCTTTCCAAAGAAAAATTAAATCCCTAGTCCTCTATTTTGCCTCTATGCCTTAGAATTCTCAAAGATACTTTAAGCCTATTCTGTACTGCCATTTTCCAAATTAGAACTCCTTGGAAAGGGAATTCTTGTTTCCACTGCAGAACCCAGAAAAGATCTCTGTATATAAAAATGGGAAGCTCTAAATGGCGTCTCACATTTAGAAGGAGAAAAAGTAGTTATTGAATATCTGGTTTGTGTCATCCACAGTATTGGGCATTAACTCACTACCTGTCTTTCATCTTCAAAAGAGTGAAGCAAAACCTGACAGCACCTAGCCAAAATTAAATGAGGGTCCTTTTTTCCTGTTCTTCAACATTGCATTTGCATAGGTGTCTCTTTGTTAAAGATAAGGAAAGAAAAGACAAAAATAGTGACACATGACATAAGAATGTTACCAATTGCATAAGAATGTTAATGCCTTAAACACTCAAGGAGCAAAATTTATAATTAAATTAATGCAAAACAGATCAAAGTGTTAATAAAAATTTATTTAAGGCTTCAGAAAATGTAATAGCAATAACTTTTTTAGGAAAAAAATTATTCTATACTGTTTTTACAATTACCATGAGATAAATATAAGGCAAGAATGGATAAAATTTAGCTGTAAAGGTTGTGGAGAAAGAAAAGAAATGGTGCAACATGCATTTAAGTGAGATATTATCCAAGGCAATTTGATTTAAAAAATGACATGTGTGATTTAAACCATACAGTGTTCTGCAATAATTCTGATGTAACTAAAAGATACTGGGACAATTTAGCAAACATCATGAGGAAGTTAAGCCAGACAGCCAGGATACTTTTTATACCTACCTATCTCAAAGCTAGTTCTAGTGTGTATAGGAGCGATACTAGACTCTGGAAATATTGATTTCTATGCCTTCTTTCACTCCTGATGTTGGTCAGGTTTTTCAGTTTTGAAGGTTACTATCCTTCTAGTATCCCTGGGATATATTAAGGTCAACAACAGATTCCATAGTGAAGCCAGATCTCTCCAACAGAAAGAATAATTACTTCAATCCTCCACAACCCATCTGTGGACAATTAATTTAACACCTTTGACACCCAGTTTCTTTAATCAGAAGACTGTGTTAGTGAGAGCAAATTATCAAAGAAGATAATATGAATTTCACTATTATTCCCTTTCCCACCCTTATTTTTAGGTCAGGGTATTTCTTACAGTTGAAAGTTGCTGGATTTTATGATTCAGTAATCTACCAGAGCAATGGTAACCACATTTCTCCAGACTCACCTGTCTGCTACAGCAGGCATCCCCAACCCCTGGGCCATGGATCAGTATCTGTCCATGGACTCTAAGGAACTGGGCCACATAGCAGGAGGCTAGTGGCAGACCACTGAGCAAAGCTTATCTGTATTTACAGCCACTCCTGATCATTTACATTATCTCATCTGTATTTACAGCCTCTCCCCATCGCTTGCATTACCACCTGAGCCCCACCTCTCGTCAGATCAGCAGCAGCATTAGATTTTCACAGAAGCATGAACCCTATTGTGAATTGCACATATAAGGGATCTAGGTTGCATGCTCCCTATGAAAATCTAATGTTTGATGATCTGTCACTGTCTCCCATCACCTTCAGATGAGACTGTCTAGTTGCAGGAAAATGAGATCAGGGCTTCCATTGATTCCACATTATGGCACAATGTATAATTATTTCATTATATATAAATTATATATACAAATTATTATATATAATAAAAATAAAGTGCAAAATAAGTGTAATGCACTTTGAATCACCCCAAAATCATCCCCTCCCATGCCACCTGGGTTTGTGAAAAATTTTCCTCCATAAAACCAGTCTCCAGTGCCAAAAAGGTTGGGGACTGCTGTGCTAGAGAATCTGTTGTACTCCCACTCACCATGGGAAAGACATGCAGTTACCAAGTCAAATGTTGACAGTGTTTCTCAGAGAGGCAGCCAACACCCAGAGCAATGGCCTCACTCCCTGACATAGCACTAGGAACCTTTTTTAGCTGATGGAAGGAGAAGCCACTATTGGACAGCTTCTACACTTGATTAACTTGATTGGTTAAAGTGTTATTCACACAGTACATTCACGTTTATATTAAAGAGAAAGCATAGCTGCAAATTCTGATTAGAAAAGCGCCCCAACAATCACGAGTAATATACACAGTAACTATGTTCCTAGTGTAAACACTTTTAAAAAATCACTTACACTGCCTTCATTAATAAAGAAATGATTAATTTTGAAAAATATATATACACAAGGTAACTTAAAATGAAAATGCAAAAAAGAAACCCAAATGTAGTCTTATGAAAAAGGTGTAAAGCCTCATTTTGATTCAATGTAAAATTATTTTTTCTATAAAGTACAGCTAAAATAAGTACACAGATTTTAATATAATAATTAGGAAAGCATAAAAATGTTTCTAAAAAGGAGTGAGGATAAACAAAAATGAAATTTTGAACTACCAGATTGTTTCAATAGATAATAAATCCTAGTCCACCAGCAAAAGAGAAAAACAAACAAAACCATAAGAAGGCAACATTAGAGAAATTATGATAATTAAGTGACAAAGGCTAAGCCAAGGATAACATTACAAAAGTGAATATAAATGCTTTAAAATGTCTCTATTAAAAAAACAAATACTAAGGGTTTGAATTTTAAAAGAGCACAATACAATGATGTCTCTTTAGAAAGACATATCTAAAAATAAAATAATCTTAAAAATAGACAAAAGCTGGTTAGTTAAATGTAAACTAAAAGGAAAGCTGAGTGGCAAGGGGTGCGTGAGCCAGCAAGATCAGGGTGCGGTCAATGGGCACAGTCAGGCGCACTAGCTGGGCTGGAGGAGAAGCTCCAGGCACCAGCACAGGCGCTGGCTGTGTGGGAGGCTGCGGCTGAACCAGCCATACCAAAAGCAGCTTCCGCTGCTGGCAGAGGGAAACATGGCGGTGCCTGAAAGCTTGGAGACGCTAGTAACCGCAGAGCCCCCCAAGAGGGTGTTACAGCTTGTCACAGCCTAGGCTTAGGGAGCCCCGAGTTCTGGGCCCCCAGTAGGGCCGCAGCTCTTCTCTCCTTATAGCCCAGTGTGGCGAGAGGCGGGTGGGGAGGTGGGGCATGGTGCAGCCCGTTTGTATTACAGCTCCTTCAATTCCGCCACCCCTGGGCTGGCCCAGCCCTGCCACTGCTTCCTGTCATGTGGGGCGGCTGCCCAGCCTAGGCAAAGAGCAGGAGACCTATAGTGTTACAGTATCTCTGGCTAGGGGAATCCCAAGGTCTGGACCCCCAGGAGGGTCACCACCCTTTACTCCCGCAGTCCAGGAGTGTGTCACCATCTGCAGCTTGGTGAGCGGGCCAGGAACGTGTTACAGCTCCTTTTGCTCTGGCCGTTTGGTGGGTCCTGAGTTCTTTTCCTGCATCCTGGAAGAATGAAGTTACGTGTACAATTGGGCGTGAGCAAGGCAGAGAGGAGCTTTACTGAGTAACAGAACAGCTCTCAGGACACCCTAACGAATCCTTACCATAGGCAGGTCATCCCGAAGAGAGCGTGTACAAATCCAGGGATTTTTATGGACTCAGAATAGAGGAAGTGCATGCTGATTGGTCCATGGGCGGTCATGGGTGGGCCTGGAAAAAGCACCATCCGATTGGCCGAAAGGCATCAGTGAAGTTCTCACTCTGGGTCCTGGACTCCACATGGAACTGACAGTCCGGCCTGCAGGCTTCAGGCCATCCCTCGCTTGAAGGTGGGGTTTCTCTGGGACCCGCCTTCCCGCCCAGGAACCTGTCTGCCTCCTGTTACCATCAACATGCGGTTTATGACGCTCAGGCTGTCTGTGCTGTGGGGCACCTGTAGGTCTGTGCTGAGCTGCCTTCAGCTCCCCTGCCCTTCAGCTCCCCCGCCCTTCAGCTCCCCCACTTCCTTCCCACGCTTGTTGGCACCCAAAATCTGGAGGAAGCGAAGGCAGCAGGAGGCCGGCCTGTCAGTGCCGCCCTGAGCATGCGCACACCTTGCTGGGTTGCTACAGTGCCTGGGCTCTGACACAATTTTGCTCTGCACCAGGTCGGGTGCCAGGGAGCAGGGAGAGGTCGGGGAGCGGAAGCAGGCACTTCTGAGCCTGTCGAAGAAGGGGGCTTCCTGGGGCCCCGAGAGTGCAGGGATGCCCAGGTTCCGAGCTGCAGCTGCGCCCAGGAGGGCGGGCTGCTGCCCCAACAACTCGGTAGGGCTTGGAGCTTCTGCTGGAATCACCTATTCCCAGTCCCCACTGGCTCTGTGGAGTGCACAGCACTGGCTATGCCTCCCCCGCTGCAGCTGGCGTCCTCACAGTGGCCGCCACTGCCATCAAGGAGCCCAGGGGAATAAAGCACTTAGGGCACATAGCACCTGCTCCTAGAATTAAATGTTCTACAAGCCCAGCTGCTGCAACTGCCTGAAACCAGTTTTATCTAATACCTACTGAAACAATCTGCTGTGACTCTTTTTTATTTTTATTGGGGGGTGGGCGAGGTTGGGAGGGTTAGGGTGGGGACCAAGTTTCGCTCTTGTTGCCCAGGCTGGAGTTCAATTGCGTGATCTCGGCTAACGGCAACCTCTGCCTTCCGGGTTCAAGCGATTCTCCTGCCTCAGCCTCCCAAGTAGCTGGAATTACAGGCTCCCACCACCACGCCTGGTTGGTTTTTGTATTTTTAGCAGAGATGAGGTTTCACTATTTTGGCCAGGCTGGTCTCGAACTCCTGACCTCAGGTGATCCACCCGCCTCCACCTCCCAAAGTTCTGCGATTAGAGGCATGAGCTGCTGCACCTGGCCTGCTGTGACTCTTAAGACTAATTTTACCCACTGTTATCACTCATCAGTAGAAGCTTGCCAGCTCGTCAAAACTTAACTGGTGCCAATTAACTTTCTTTCAAGACAATAAGCAACACTTCTTTTTTCTATAATCCCTCTAACCTCTTTGTTCTTCAGACATGCCGAAGACTACTCAATCTATGTGTATTCCCCAAATTACAATTCTTGCTTCCCAGACAAAACATTTTAAATTTAAAAATTTGTCTCTATATTTTATTTGACTTAAACATACTTGGTGTCAGAAGTATAGTTTCAAAGCTGAATCACCTCAGGGAGAATCACTGTGAAGAACTATGAAATGAGGTACCTGTACTTGGCCCCTTGATCCCCTCCTGTTTGCCTGGGTTGCCTTTTTCCCCCTGGTGAATCTCTCTTGGACCAAACTACCCCAACTGTTTTTGTTTTTGTTTTTTGAGTTCTGTTTTATTTGGGATTTGGTTGGGGAGGTGGCTTACCTTTCATGTTTGAGAGAGGTATCTTCCTCTTTGGTTGAGAGATCTCCTGTTGGGGAGGACTCTTTTCCTCATGGCATATCTCAGCTGCAGGTCTGCATGAAGGGATTTTTCCCTTTGGGTCGTGGCATCAGTGAAGGGAATTTTTTTCCTTTAGTTGGAGAAGGTGGCTTATCATCCTTCTTAGTAATGTACTTTGTTTTCCATTCGTGTTTGTGTTTATTTGATTTTTGCATATTCAGCACTTGCATTTAATTGGCTTTTGTTTATTTGACATTAAACCAAATCACCTAGATAAATTTAGTTAGAATTGGGCTCCCAAAGTACAAAGACATAACAAAATATTTTCTGGGACTCCAGTTGGTAACATGTTCATTAAAACAGTCTGTCGTCCTTAAAACTATACTAAAAGGCCATGGCTAAAAGCTCATACACTCCAAATAAGACTGACAGCTCAATTGATAATACTGATACTTACAAAAAAGGAAAAACAAACAAGATTCAGGACTCGAAGTTTGCCTTGCTACTAAATACTATCTCAAAGCTAGGTGAGATAGTATGTGCTTCCTATCTGGAATTTCCCCCTCCTCTTTCTACAGTTCCTCCTCTTTATCCTTCTTAAGCTAAACTCTCTGTTTCCAAAATTCTTAAGCTATTTTGGCATACTGACTATTTAAGTAAAAACAATTGAAAACCAGCAGATATTAAAAAAAATTGACATTCATGCTGTTTCCTAAAAGCAAAAGAAAATATTTCCATGCAAAAGATACTCTCCCTATACTAAAAGAAATGGCAACATTCTTATCTTCAAGGACTAAAACTCGAGACCAAGAAAATACCATACAGACCTTGTTAGAATACCTCTTATCTTTTTGTCATGCAGTCACATTTTCACAGTTAACTATTCTTTGTCCAATCCATTGTATTGGTAACCAATTCAAACTGCTATACCCCAAATTTGGTTCACAGCCTTTATATGATTATCTGTTTTTAAAAATCTTCAAGTTTAGCCTTATTTCATTTTGTCAGAAAAATAATTTGGATCCAACTGTCTTTTATAAACCAATGAGTTTGTATGTTTTACTATCTCATGACTACAATTCTAAAGTAAAAGCTGTAAGATCTTTATTTATGGGTATGTATATATGTTTATTATATTTATCCACATGTACATGTATTATGTTGTATGTTGTGACTACATAATAAATCTGGCATAGTCAGCCAGAAATCTTTTAAGGAATACATTTAAATAAATGAGTACTCATGTCAAATGTATAGTAATTAATTCAAATATTTTTTTTAGTTTACTTAAGTACGTCTTTGATAAATTAACTGGTTTAAAAATTGTTGATAAATTAAATTGTTGATAAAATTAGACATGTTTTCACATTTCACAAAGTTAGAAATGTTTTCAATAATGAATGTACATTTTTGCCTGGCTTAATTTACTGATTAAACAGTTTTGTATTTGCCTCTGCTAGATGTTTTAAGGTCATGAAGCTGTATAACCAGACTAAAAGAAAATGACCTTTGTTTATGCAATTATTTGATAAAAACAATTAATTTAATATTGTTGATTTAATAAAAATAGCTGTATCTTCTGAGTTACTAACAACATACCTATCCATTTAACTTTAAAATTATTACTTAGGAAAACACTTGATATTCCTCTTTGGTTGAGAGATCTCCTGTTGGGGAGGACTCTTTTTCCTCATGGCATACCTCAGCTTCAGGTCTGCATGAAGGGATTTTTCCCTTTGGGTCGGGGCGTCAGTGAAGCGATTTTTTTTCCTTTGTTGGAGAAGGTGACTTATCGTTCTTCTTAGTATGTACTTTGTTTTCCATCCATGTTTGTGTTTATTTGATTTTTGCATATTCAGCACTTGCATTAATTGGCTTCTGTTTATAGGTTATAAAATTTATTTATAGAAGGGCAACTTAAAATAATGATTACTTCTGTGTAAATACTCAATTTTCATAGGTAATCTAGGTGTAATTGTTAAAAAGCTAAATGAAATGGGTAATTGTAAATGGAATAAATGTTTATAAATGAAGTTTTTATGTAATTTAAAATCTTAAAATTATGTTAAATTAACAAACAGATATTAATTAAATTTCTTAGTCATGTCCAAACAAGATAAAAATATATTTAGCTCTACTAATCGAAATATACATTTAAGAAAAAATAATTTTGTATGATAAATAATCTTATATAGTGAATTTTTGTACTAAGATAAAATTTATAATAATTTTTTTTTTAATGAATGACTTAGAGGTTAAGAAAATATAAACCGTCTAAACAAGTCAAAGAGGATTTGTAAATGATGGGCCTTATAAAGGAAGTTTAATGTGTGCCTCGATAAGCTGAGACTAAAAAGAAATTGTTTATGTGTTTTTCTAAAAGTTAAACATTGGTGGCAAGGAAGCACTGTTATAGTACCAGGGCCTGTTCGTATATACTGCAAACAAAGTTTTCTTGAAGTATTGACCTGCTCTTAATAAATTTGCCAACAGGTTTTGATTTTTTATTTTAAAATCTGTTTCTTTAATGCCATCTTCTAAACTGCAGACAGTTTCTATTTCTGCCACATTTCTTGCTGAGATGTATTTAATTTTTCTAGTTTCAAATTTAAAATGCTGCCCTTTTCTTTTACAATAATAATTTCATTTCTTGAGATAAAGTTTTCCTTTTGCAATTTCTCAGATTTATAGCTCAGACGTTCAAATTTTGCTGTATCTCAGTGCACGTGATTTGCACGTTTTACATAATCATGGCCATACACAACAGAATGGCATTCTAGTCTTTCTCCTCTTAAAAAGCTATATCTTTTTCCTTTGGCTGAGGTGATAACTCTCTCAACCTTTTTTTTTTTTTTTTTTTTTGTCAACTCTTGTAACTTATTTCTCCACTTCTAACTCTTGTGTTAGTGGCCTGATGCTAAAATGTTTATTTTAAAGACCTAGAAAAGCAATGCTTTCCTCCAATATAATTAGATTCTATACACTTGGCTTTTCTTTATGTTTCTAAATTGTTCCATGTAACCAGAAAACTTCCCATGCTGTTATTAAGAGCACAAGATACTAGTTTTCTTGTTTACATTCCTCTATAATATAGTGTACTCTCATAACCTTAGACACATTCTTTCTGTGTCTAGTATAATTCAAGGAACTTTTTCATCAAGTTTGACTTCCAGGTTACCTAAATGAGCTTCCTGTAAGGGGAAACAATGACTGCATAGGTTTTTCTTTCCTTTCTAGTAACTAACTTAAAGAAAGATAATAAATTTTATCAAGGTAATTGCTACATTGTCTTTCTTGGGTTTTGGGTTACTTAGGAAAACTTAGCTTTTGAAGGATTAAGGTTTGTAATCCATGTAAATTTCTACATTGCTTTTGAAGTCTTCTGATTATTACTCTAGTTAAATGAATATTATATAATACTACAATGAGAGGTGAAGCCAGCTGGGCTTCTGGGTAGGGTGGGGATTTGGAGAACTTTTCTGTCTAGCTAAAGGATTGTAAACGCACCAATCAATGCTCTGTGTCTAGCTAAAGGTTTGCAAACACACCAATCAGCACTCTGTCAAAACAAACCAATCAGCACTCCGTAAAACAGACCATTCAGCACTCTGTAAAACGGGTCAGTCAGCTCTCTGTAAATTGGACCAATCAGCAGGATGTGGGTGGGGCCAAATAAGGGAATAAAAGCTGGCCACCCCCAGCCAGCAAAAGCAAGTCGCTCAGGTCCGCTTCATCAGGCTGGAGGTTTTGTTCTTTTGCTCTTCCCAATAAATCTTGTTGCTGCTAACTCTTTGGGTCCGCACCACCTTTAAGAGCTGTAATACTCCCTGCAAAAGTGGACTTTCGCTCCTGAAGTCAGCGAGACCACCAACCCACCGGAAGGAAGAATCTCTGGACACGTCTGAACATTGGAAGGAACAAACTCTGGACACACCATCTTTAAGAACTGTAACACTCACCATGAGGGTCCGTGGCTTCATTATTGAAGTCAGACCAAGAACCCACCAGAAGGAAGAAACTGTGGGCACGTCGGAACATCGGAAGGAACAAACTCTGTATACACCATCTTTAAGAACTGTAGCACTCACCATGAGGGTCCGTGGCTTAATTCTTGAAGTCAGACCAAGAACCCACCAATTCCAGACACAGCAGTGACCTATGACTCTGTTTTGATCAAGCATTTTGAGCTTTTTGACATGTTTGGCTAATTGTCCCAAAATCAAATTCTGAAATTCATGTAGTTTTATTCAATTTGGAAAGTATTATAACATCTGTTTAAGTTTTACTATGGCCTAAAAATACTGATTTTTAGTTGTGCTACATTAAAATTTTCTGTACATCTTTTTTACTTCCTAATAAATTTTAGTTATTTTTAAAGGTCATAAAATGTTTAATTGAGAACTCCATTTGAACTTGATATTAATACTCTTGTTTGGTTGCAAAGAGCAAAACTAAATGAGAACTATTTTAACTAAAATGAGGGTTTATAGAAAGAATAGCTTTCAAGTTGAATAAAAGTATATATGGAAATAATAAATGTTAGAGTTAATAAAAGACATGAGTTATATAGTTTTCTTCAAACATTTCATAAAATAATTTCAAATGAAATAAAGTACCCCATTCCTTCTCTCATGTTAACAAACATTTAAAATATGATGATACAAATGTAAACAAAAGTGCAAAGGAGGAAACTGAAATATAACTAGAAGAAATCCTTTGGAAGAAATTGAGCAACTCCTATACAAAACGTCTAAGAGTGTATATGATATTGATCTGTTACTTCAGGCATAAGAAATCTATCTTCATAATATAACCCAAAGCATGAAAGTACTGCATACAAAAAAATTCATTCTTCCCAGGCAATGTATAGGTAATGAAACAGGAGAATAATTAAACAGTATTTTTTCCAAACTGGGTTCCATTGTATGCTAACATAGATTGTACGAATAAAGTGCTCTATGCCCAAGAATATTTAAAAGATTTTTTAACACAGGAGTCTTCACTCTAAACCTTCTTGGGACATTTTATACTCATATAAATTAGGAGTTCCCAAGAGGGATGTTTACTAAAAAATTTTACCCATAGGCCATTAAACGATGGTATATGTGAAGAACAACTAATTCTGTGGAAATTGCTTGTAATTCATTTTATGTTGGAAAAAGAAATGATGAGGGCTTGTAAGGCAAGACTCAAGTTATGTGAAAGAATAGGAATGTTGTTTTAGTGCCAAGGTAATTTGGATTTCACACAAAGATTCAATGAATTGTAATGAAGATCAATCAATATTTCTTTAGATTCAAGAGGTATAGAATTCAACACAGTTTCCGTCCCTCCCAGAGAGAAAACATAAGATATTTCACATTTAAATAGATGCAGAGAACGATGTGTTCTGGAAGTGAATGTAAGTACATTGGTTCTCAAATTTCTCATATATCCAGACTCACTATTTGTCATTGTTGTACTGTAGTTATGACACAGGGTTATTTTTATTTTCTGTTTTGT